>NC_092326.1:27059195-27362225 GCF_036785885.1 Coffea arabica
TGCAGAAAACATGCCATTAAAGGGGATAAACCCTAAGAAAATTATTAAGAGGAATTTACGGGTTCTCACACTCTCTCCCCCTTAAAAGAATTTCGTCCTCGAAATTCCTTATCATTGACTACTCTGGGATTAAACTGAGCATTATACTTAGCTAACAGATCTGTACCCCTTCACTGGCCAGGTTCAGCAAGTTATTACCTTCCACGTCCTCTAAGGGGTCAAAGACTTGATGTTGTTCTAAGGAGTACACCCGAGATGACACTTTCGATCCATCCTTGTCCCCCTTCGGCTGAGCAGGGTTGGTCATAGTTGGTGGCAAAGTCCCTTGCCGCTCGCGCAGGCGAGCTGGACAGTTAGCAATTTGATGTTCGGCACTCCCACAGAGCAAGCATTTTCCTCCTTTCTTCCAGCAGTTGTCCTCCGAGTGGTTTAATTTTCCGCAATACCCGCAGGGTCCGCGTGCTGCAGAAGCCGAGCCTCCTCTTGACGGGCTCTCTTGTGACACTCCCGGCATCCTTACTCCTCCCGTTCCCCGCCCAAACTTGGGTGGGGTACTTTCACCCCCCTGCCCCGAACTACTTCCAGGAAATCCTCTCTTTTTCGCCTGGTAGTTTTTCACCTGAAGCCTAGCATTCTCTACTCGTTGTGCCTTCTCCACTGCTTCGCTGAAGGCGTTAATTTGGGCTGCCGCGAGGTCCTTCTGGATTTCTACGTTCAGGCCCTGGACAAATCGCCGTATTCTTCGTTGCTCGGTCATGATGAGTTCGGGCGCAAATTTGGATAGGCGGGTGAATTGGCTCTCATATTCCGCCACAGTTTGAGCTCCTTGGCGGAGTCGAATGAACTCGTCTTCCTTCCTCTCCTGAACTAGAGGAGGGAAAAACTTCGCATTGAACTCTCTGATGAAGTTCACCCAAGTCCTAGGTGTCGTTCTCGTTCCCACTTCTGCCGAATTACGTTCCACCAGGAACGGGCTGCCCCCTCAAGCTGAAACACGGCAAAAGTCACCTGCCGTTCGTCAGGGTAGTGTAGGGCAGCAAATATATCCACCATCTTTTCAAGCCATCTTTCGGCAACGTCTGGGTCGGGTCGCCCAACAAACTTTGGCGGAGCGAACTTTTGGAATCGTTCGAGAGCTCTGTCTTCGCTCTCGATATGGTTACCAGGGTTTCCAGGGTTAGGGTTTGGGTTTTGGCCCTGCTGTTGCACTACTTGTGCTAGTAAGTCTGTCATTTGCTGCATAGCAGCAGCTATTTGCGCATTAGGGTTTACTTGCGGTTCCAAATTGGGTCCAGTAGAGGTTTCCCCCGTACCCCTAACCGGTGTGGGTTGTCTAATTCTGCGTCCACGGCCTCGACCACTCCGAGTGCCTTCCATCAATCTAAGTCAATCTAGATCACCAAATAAATATACTGTTAAAGGGCACCTAACCCTCCTTTCCGTAGCACCAGACAGGAACAATGAAACAAGAATAAGTAACTCAAACAATTACCGCGAACAGCATTTAAACACATAACACGTATACATAGATCACATAACCAGGTTAAGCAATTATACGGAACAGTCAGTCAAGTACATACGAAGTCATTCCATGAAACAAAAGGGTCCTCCAAAAGTACTATAGACACCTAGGTCACAAGTGCAAAAGAACTCACGAAAAGCTTTTCCCCTTCTAGGGCTTCGTCCAAATATTTATATCTTAATCAAGGTCGATCACGCTTAACCACACCCGAACAAACCACACGAAGTTCCATTGAGTCGCCTTTCTAGTTCACCAAATCCTTTCTAACCTAGGCACTCATATCTTTCGTATCCGGGCGCAAGAATCTCGTCTAAGATAATTCACATCTCGAGCCGGCCGGTCCCAAGAGTAAACCATCCTTATTAAAGATTCCTACCCGACATACATACCTAGCTTCCTCGAGTCCCATGATAATGATTCGTACACTTATCACATGCCCGGTTCATAACTTACGCTCAAACGAGCACTTAGACATATTCATGAAATTAGGACCACAACACCACTTGGCCCAGTCTCACTCCGCACAGAGACCACGCGAAGTGGCTCTGATACCACTTGTAACAGCCCCACTTTCCCCTAAGGCGAACCAAAGGGGTTAGCGGACTACCTGCCCAGCTCTTGCCAGGACTACGGATTAGTTCACGTCGATCTAATACGTTCCGGAACAGACCCACGCGCGTAAACAAGTCAAAATCACAAATAATAATAAAAAACGAAAATCGAAGCCGATGATGAACAGTACCGGCCACGTCAGAATCCAGATACTAGGCCGAGAGTAGCCAAAATTTTTCTTTTGCCGTTTGAAATACGAGTTGATCTGAAATTCAACCAACTATCAACCAAACATACACACATTGAAATGTAACATTTTCAAGCCAAAGCGGCATATCAAAAACCATTCATTACGAATATACATGTTCGGTTTGCCAATCAAAAGAAAGTGAACCCAATACATGTTAGGGTTTCAATCGAAGAGCTATCCAAAAGATACATTTACATGAGCTCAACTTGACAACCAACAAATATAACCTTTCCAAAAGTGGTCATTTTCCTGTAAGGAAAACAAATGGAACGGAATGAGCTTAAGCCCAGTGAGTTACTACCACATAAGCAACAAAGATCACATAAGCAAAATCTTTCATTTCAAGTACACAATTAAGAAGTAAAACAAGTCGGTAAAAGGATACGGACGGCTCTCAAGACCCCATTTCCACGCTTACATTCTTGATCCAACCTCATTGACCCTCCGTCAATGTTAAGAGTACCAACCGTTGAACCCACTTCACTCCCATCCCTTCCACCAAACATACCCCAACCGGGCCCGCACTCCAATCAGTAGCTTTTGGTAATACTCGAGTTTACCGGAATCAAAAGTCTCATTACTACAAGATTCCCCAGTACAGTCCCCGTGGCATGTCAATTTTTACGACCAAACCCTCGCCGGCTCGATTCAATTGACTACCAACGGGGTTGAGCTCAGTAGTACAGTAAGGCCGTTGGATACTCGTCCAAACGACACCAAATCAGTTTTTCATGAAGTGAATTCAATATCTCATATAGCAAGTGCAATATATCAGTGGAGCGGTAAACAGTCATTAACGGTATCACAAGGGGTGAGGGCGGTCAAGTACACCCTCACCTCAATCAATTCCAATAGCCAAATAAGCCTTCAAGGCATCAAAATCACATATAGCAAAGCCACATTGTAACATTTAAGTGAGTAGTATACTCACCACTCAAGAAAGTGATGTTTCATGCACCGTCGTTAAACGAACGTCGTGCACCACCGTTACCTCCTAGAACAAGCAAACAAATACAATGAGACTCGATAACGAGTCATAAAGCAATGCCAATCACAACCCCAATAGGGTTTTGCAAACATATACAAGCACTATAGCAAACCAGAAAATCAGGAAATGTAGCCATCTTGGCCATAACAACAAAAACAGTTTTGCCTTCATTATGCGGTAATGGCACCAATTTCACTACGATTATCGGAGAGGATGTAAGACCCACCATCTCGAAGCTAAAAGACAGGGCTACAACAATGTAGAAGGCCACTCAGTCCAAATCCTAGCACAACTAGGTCAAAAAGGCAGAATACCAAACCAGAACCGTAATTGCAGGTTTCCAAAACACACTATGCTGTAATCAGTACAACTCAGTCTATACAGGTCCAAATGCCGAAATTCCAAAGGCATATGATATCTAGGACATCAAGCTACATTTCATCAGAAGACACCAACAACAAAATCCAAACCAATTCCAGCCAAAACAACCCATTTCAGACGCAGTTCGCGCATTCTGATCACCCAGAACAGCAACAGTAAAAATGACATATCTCACTCTACACTACTCCAAATGACCTGAAATTTTATAGACACCTCAAACACATCAATACCTACAACTTTCGTGTTTTAAGAAAAGGCCAATTCGGCCTCTAGGCATGAGATACAAAACCGGACAGAAAAGGGGGTTGTGAAACCCTAACTTTTCACATTTCATTCCAAACCCAAAATTGGTTGCAATTATCAATAATTCACACCTACTAGAGTCATTACCCCTCATTACCAACCATCATAAACAACCTCAACATCATGATCACATTAAACCAGAAAATTCATCAATAAAATAAAAACTTCACCAATTCATCTCAAACCAAGAAAGAAATCACAAATTCCAGCACCTTAGCCACTACTAAGCATAACTTAAGCTTCATTAAGTGTAAGAGGAAGTTCCATAATCACTCACCTTGAACACAAGAGAGGGAGAGTTGTAGGACACCTTAGCTTCCACAAAAACTTCACCAAACTAACCACTAACACCAAATGGAAAGATTGTATGGAGTAGAAACTAGTTTATGTGATTGGTTTTGGAAGATTGAGCTAGTTGGAAACTTGAAAATTGAAGAAGTTTTCTTCCTTCTTTTGCAAGAGAGAGAGCCGGCCACAATGGTGAAAGAAATGGTGATTTTTGGTTAATTTTTTAGATATTTAACCAATTTGGTCAAAAGTCAAAAACCATGAATAGTTGTCATAAGCCATACCCAATGAAATGGTGACACTTGTCACCTCAATTAATGCATTCCTATCCCTTCCTTTTCCTCTCACATCAATCACTTTACATCCTCTACTTATCTCTTAATACCCGATAAGTTTCACACAGTATCCAGAATTTAACCTAATTGGCCGCATTTTTCCGAACTTTTCGCACTAGTGGGTCCCACGTCCGCTATTTATCCTTAATTTGCCAAAAACTTTTCAATGCTAGAAAAATCATCTCAATACTATAATTACTCATAAAATGCACAAGAAGAATTTTCCTAAGCCAGAAAATGCAGAAAACATGCCATTAAAGGGGATAAACCCTAAGAAAATTATTAAGAGGAATTTACGGGTTCTCACACTCTCTCCCCCTTAAAAGAATTTCGTCCTCGAAATTCCTTATCATTGACTACTCTGGGATTAAACTGAGCATTATACTTAGCTAACAGATCTGTACCCCTTCACTGGCCAGGTTCAGCAAGTTATTACCTTCCACGTCCTCTAAGGGGTCAAAGACTTGATGTTGTTCTAAGGAGTACACCCGAGATGACACTTTCGATCCATCCTTGTCCCCCTTCGGCTGAGCAGGGTTGGTCATAGTTGGTGGCAAAGTCCCTTGCCGCTCGCGCAGGCGAGCTGGACAGTTAGCAATTTGATGTTCGGCACTCCCACAGAGCAAGCATTTTCCTCCTTTCTTCCAGCAGTTGTCCTCCGAGTGGTTTAATTTTCCGCAATACCCGCAGGGTCCGCGTGCTGCAGAAGCCGAGCCTCCTCTTGACGGGCTCTCTTGTGACACTCCCGGCATCCTTACTCCTCCCGTTCCCCGCCCAAACTTGGGTGGGGTACTTTCACCCCCCTGCCCCGAACTACTTCCAGGAAATCCTCTCTTTTTCGCCTGGTAGTTTTTCACCTGAAGCCTAGCATTCTCTACTCGTTGTGCCTTCTCCACTGCTTCGCTGAAGGCGTTAATTTGGGCTGCCGCGAGGTCCTTCTGGATTTCTACGTTCAGGCCCTGGACAAATCGCCGTATTCTTCGTTGCTCGGTCATGATGAGTTCGGGCGCAAATTTGGATAGGCGGGTGAATTGGCTCTCATATTCCGCCACAGTTTGAGCTCCTTGGCGGAGTCGAATGAACTCGTCTTCCTTCCTCTCCTGAACTAGAGGAGGGAAAAACTTCGCATTGAACTCTCTGATGAAGTTCACCCAAGTCCTAGGTGTCGTTCTCGTTCCCACTTCTGCCGAATTACGTTCCACCAGGAACGGGCTGCCCCCTCAAGCTGAAACACGGCAAAAGTCACCTGCCGTTCGTCAGGGTAGTGTAGGGCAGCAAATATATCCACCATCTTTTCAAGCCATCTTTCGGCAACGTCTGGGTCGGGTCGCCCAACAAACTTTGGCGGAGCGAACTTTTGGAATCGTTCGAGAGCTCTGTCTTCGCTCTCGATATGGTTACCAGGGTTTCCAGGGTTAGGGTTTGGGTTTTGGCCCTGCTGTTGCACTACTTGTGCTAGTAAGTCTGTCATTTGCTGCATAGCAGCAGCTATTTGCGCATTAGGGTTTACTTGCGGTTCCAAATTGGGTCCAGTAGAGGTTTCCCCCGTACCCCTAACCGGTGTGGGTTGTCTAATTCTGCGTCCACGGCCTCGACCACTCCGAGTGCCTTCCATCAATCTAAGTCAATCTAGATCACCAAATAAATATACTGTTAAAGGGCACCTAACCCTCCTTTCCGTAGCACCAGACAGGAACAATGAAACAAGAATAAGTAACTCAAACAATTACCGCGAACAGCATTTAAACACATAACACGTATACATAGATCACATAACCAGGTTAAGCAATTATACGGAACAGTCAGTCAAGTACATACGAAGTCATTCCATGAAACAAAAGGGTCCTCCAAAAGTACTATAGACACCTAGGTCACAAGTGCAAAAGAACTCACGAAAAGCTTTTCCCCTTCTAGGGCTTCGTCCAAATATTTATATCTTAATCAAGGTCGATCACGCTTAACCACACCCGAACAAACCACACGAAGTTCCATTGAGTCGCCTTTCTAGTTCACCAAATCCTTTCTAACCTAGGCACTCATATCTTTCGTATCCGGGCGCAAGAATCTCGTCTAAGATAATTCACATCTCGAGCCGGCCGGTCCCAAGAGTAAACCATCCTTATTAAAGATTCCTACCCGACATACATACCTAGCTTCCTCGAGTCCCATGATAATGATTCGTACACTTATCACATGCCCGGTTCATAACTTACGCTCAAACGAGCACTTAGACATATTCATGAAATTAGGACCACAACACCACTTGGCCCAGTCTCACTCCGCACAGAGACCACGCGAAGTGGCTCTGATACCACTTGTAACAGCCCCACTTTCCCCTAAGGCGAACCAAAGGGGTTAGCGGACTACCTGCCCAGCTCTTGCCAGGACTACGGATTAGTTCACGTCGATCTAATACGTTCCGGAACAGACCCACGCGCGTAAACAAGTCAAAATCACAAATAATAATAAAAAACGAAAATCGAAGCCGATGATGAACAGTACCGGCCACGTCAGAATCCAGATACTAGGCCGAGAGTAGCCAAAATTTTTCTTTTGCCGTTTGAAATACGAGTTGATCTGAAATTCAACCAACTATCAACCAAACATACACACATTGAAATGTAACATTTTCAAGCCAAAGCGGCATATCAAAAACCATTCATTACGAATATACATGTTCGGTTTGCCAATCAAAAGAAAGTGAACCCAATACATGTTAGGGTTTCAATCGAAGAGCTATCCAAAAGATACATTTACATGAGCTCAACTTGACAACCAACAAATATAACCTTTCCAAAAGTGGTCATTTTCCTGTAAGGAAAACAAATGGAACGGAATGAGCTTAAGCCCAGTGAGTTACTACCACATAAGCAACAAAGATCACATAAGCAAAATCTTTCATTTCAAGTACACAATTAAGAAGTAAAACAAGTCGGTAAAAGGATACGGACGGCTCTCAAGACCCCATTTCCACGCTTACATTCTTGATCCAACCTCATTGACCCTCCGTCAATGTTAAGAGTACCAACCGTTGAACCCACTTCACTCCCATCCCTTCCACCAAACATACCCCAACCGGGCCCGCACTCCAATCAGTAGCTTTTGGTAATACTCGAGTTTACCGGAATCAAAAGTCTCATTACTACAAGATTCCCCAGTACAGTCCCCGTGGCATGTCAATTTTTACGACCAAACCCTCGCCGGCTCGATTCAATTGACTACCAACGGGGTTGAGCTCAGTAGTACAGTAAGGCCGTTGGATACTCGTCCAAACGACACCAAATCAGTTTTTCATGAAGTGAATTCAATATCTCATATAGCAAGTGCAATATATCAGTGGAGCGGTAAACAGTCATTAACGGTATCACAAGGGGTGAGGGCGGTCAAGTACACCCTCACCTCAATCAATTCCAATAGCCAAATAAGCCTTCAAGGCATCAAAATCACATATAGCAAAGCCACATTGTAACATTTAAGTGAGTAGTATACTCACCACTCAAGAAAGTGATGTTTCATGCACCGTCGTTAAACGAACGTCGTGCACCACCGTTACCTCCTAGAACAAGCAAACAAATACAATGAGACTCGATAACGAGTCATAAAGCAATGCCAATCACAACCCCAATAGGGTTTTGCAAACATATACAAGCACTATAGCAAACCAGAAAATCAGGAAATGTAGCCATCTTGGCCATAACAACAAAAACAGTTTTGCCTTCATTATGCGGTAATGGCACCAATTTCACTACGATTATCGGAGAGGGTGTAAGACCCACCATCTCGAAGCTAAAAGACAGGGCTACAACAATGTAGAAGGCCACTCAGTCCAAATCCTAGCACAACTAGGTCAAAAAGGCAGAATACCAAACCAGAACCGTAATTGCAGGTTTCCAAAACACACTATGCTGTAATCAGTACAACTCAGTCTATACAGGTCCAAATGCCGAAATTCCAAAGGCATATGATATCTAGGACATCAAGCTACATTTCATCAGAAGACACCAACAACAAAATCCAAACCAATTCCAGCCAAAACAACCCATTTCAGACGCAGTTCGCGCATTCTGATCACCCAGAACAGCAACAGTAAAAATGACATATCTCACTCTACACTACTCCAAATGACCTGAAATTTTATAGACACCTCAAACACATCAATACCTACAACTTTCGTGTTTTAAGAAAAGGCCAATTCGGCCTCTAGGCATGAGATACAAAACCGGACAGAAAAGGGGGTTGTGAAACCCTAACTTTTCACATTTCATTCCAAACCCAAAATTGGTTGCAATTATCAATAATTCACACCTACTAGAGTCATTACCCCTCATTACCAACCATCATAAACAACCTCAACATCATGATCACATTAAACCAGAAAATTCATCAATAAAATAAAAACTTCACCAATTCATCTCAAACCAAGAAAGAAATCACAAATTCCAGCACCTTAGCCACTACTAAGCATAACTTAAGCTTCATTAAGTGTAAGAGGAAGTTCCATAATCACTCACCTTGAACACAAGAGAGGGAGAGTTGTAGGACACCTTAGCTTCCACAAAAACTTCACCAAACTAACCACTAACACCAAATGGAAAGATTGTATGGAGTAGAAACTAGTTTATGTGATTGGTTTTGGAAGATTGAGCTAGTTGGAAACTTGAAAATTGAAGAAGTTTTCTTCCTTCTTTTGCAAGAGAGAGAGCCGGCCACAATGGTGAAAGAAATGGTGATTTTTGGTTAATTTTTTAGATATTTAACCAATTTGGTCAAAAGTCAAAAACCATGAATAGTTGTCATAAGCCATACCCAATGAAATGGTGACACTTGTCACCTCAATTAATGCATTCCTATCCCTTCCTTTTCCTCTCACATCAATCACTTTACATCCTCTACTTATCTCTTAATACCCGATAAGTTTCACACAGTATCCAGAATTTAACCTAATTGGCCGCATTTTTCCGAACTTTTCGCACTAGTGGGTCCCACGTCCGCTATTTATCCTTAATTTGCCAAAAACTTTTCAATGCTAGAAAAATCATCTCAATACTATAATTACTCATAAAATGCACAAGAAGAATTTTCCTAAGCCAGAAAATGCAGAAAACATGCCATTAAAGGGGATAAACCCTAAGAAAATTATTAAGAGGAATTTACGGGTTCTCACACTCTCTCCCCCTTAAAAGAATTTCGTCCTCGAAATTCCTTATCATTGACTACTCTGGGATTAAACTGAGCATTATACTTAGCTAACAGATCTGTACCCCTTCACTGGCCAGGTTCAGCAAGTTATTACCTTCCACGTCCTCTAAGGGGTCAAAGACTTGATGTTGTTCTAAGGAGTACACCCGAGATGACACTTTCGATCCATCCTTGTCCCCCTTCGGCTGAGCAGGGTTGGTCATAGTTGGTGGCAAAGTCCCTTGCCGCTCGCGCAGGCGAGCTGGACAGTTAGCAATTTGATGTTCGGCACTCCCACAGAGCAAGCATTTTCCTCCTTTCTTCCAGCAGTTGTCCTCCGAGTGGTTTAATTTTCCGCAATACCCGCAGGGTCCGCGTGCTGCAGAAGCCGAGCCTCCTCTTGACGGGCTCTCTTGTGACACTCCCGGCATCCTTACTCCTCCCGTTCCCCGCCCAAACTTGGGTGGGGTACTTTCACCCCCCTGCCCCGAACTACTTCCAGGAAATCCTCTCTTTTTCGCCTGGTAGTTTTTCACCTGAAGCCTAGCATTCTCTACTCGTTGTGCCTTCTCCACTGCTTCGCTGAAGGCGTTAATTTGGGCTGCCGCGAGGTCCTTCTGGATTTCTACGTTCAGGCCCTGGACAAATCGCCGTATTCTTCGTTGCTCGGTCATGATGAGTTCGGGCGCAAATTTGGATAGGCGGGTGAATTGGCTCTCATATTCCGCCACAGTTTGAGCTCCTTGGCGGAGTCGAATGAACTCGTCTTCCTTCCTCTCCTGAACTAGAGGAGGGAAAAACTTCGCATTGAACTCTCTGATGAAGTTCACCCAAGTCCTAGGTGTCGTTCTCGTTCCCACTTCTGCCGAATTACGTTCCACCAGGAACGGGCTGCCCCCTCAAGCTGAAACACGGCAAAAGTCACCTGCCGTTCGTCAGGGTAGTGTAGGGCAGCAAATATATCCACCATCTTTTCAAGCCATCTTTCGGCAACGTCTGGGTCGGGTCGCCCAACAAACTTTGGCGGAGCGAACTTTTGGAATCGTTCGAGAGCTCTGTCTTCGCTCTCGATATGGTTACCAGGGTTTCCAGGGTTAGGGTTTGGGTTTTGGCCCTGCTGTTGCACTACTTGTGCTAGTAAGTCTGTCATTTGCTGCATAGCAGCAGCTATTTGCGCATTAGGGTTTACTTGCGGTTCCAAATTGGGTCCAGTAGAGGTTTCCCCCGTACCCCTAACCGGTGTGGGTTGTCTAATTCTGCGTCCACGGCCTCGACCACTCCGAGTGCCTTCCATCAATCTAAGTCAATCTAGATCACCAAATAAATATACTGTTAAAGGGCACCTAACCCTCCTTTCCGTAGCACCAGACAGGAACAATGAAACAAGAATAAGTAACTCAAACAATTACCGCGAACAGCATTTAAACACATAACACGTATACATAGATCACATAACCAGGTTAAGCAATTATACGGAACAGTCAGTCAAGTACATACGAAGTCATTCCATGAAACAAAAGGGTCCTCCAAAAGTACTATAGACACCTAGGTCACAAGTGCAAAAGAACTCACGAAAAGCTTTTCCCCTTCTAGGGCTTCGTCCAAATATTTATATCTTAATCAAGGTCGATCACGCTTAACCACACCCGAACAAACCACACGAAGTTCCATTGAGTCGCCTTTCTAGTTCACCAAATCCTTTCTAACCTAGGCACTCATATCTTTCGTATCCGGGCGCAAGAATCTCGTCTAAGATAATTCACATCTCGAGCCGGCCGGTCCCAAGAGTAAACCATCCTTATTAAAGATTCCTACCCGACATACATACCTAGCTTCCTCGAGTCCCATGATAATGATTCGTACACTTATCACATGCCCGGTTCATAACTTACGCTCAAACGAGCACTTAGACATATTCATGAAATTAGGACCACAACACCACTTGGCCCAGTCTCACTCCGCACAGAGACCACGCGAAGTGGCTCTGATACCACTTGTAACAGCCCCACTTTCCCCTAAGGCGAACCAAAGGGGTTAGCGGACTACCTGCCCAGCTCTTGCCAGGACTACGGATTAGTTCACGTCGATCTAATACGTTCCGGAACAGACCCACGCGCGTAAACAAGTCAAAATCAAAAATAATAATAAAAAACGAAAATCGAAGCCGATGATGAACAGTACCGGCCACGTCAGAATCCAGATACTAGGCCGAGAGTAGCCAAAATTTTTCTTTTGCCGTTTGAAATACGAGTTGATCTGAAATTCAACCAACTATCAACCAAACATACACACATTGAAATGTAACATTTTCAAGCCAAAGCGGCATATCAAAAACCATTCATTACGAATATACATGTTCGGTTTGCCAATCAAAAGAAAGTGAACCCAATACATGTTAGGGTTTCAATCGAAGAGCTATCCAAAAGATACATTTACATGAGCTCAACTTGACAACCAACAAATATAACCTTTCCAAAAGTGGTCATTTTCCTGTAAGGAAAACAAATGGAACGGAATGAGCTTAAGCCCAGTGAGTTACTACCACATAAGCAACAAAGATCACATAAGCAAAATCTTTCATTTCAAGTACACAATTAAGAAGTAAAACAAGTCGGTAAAAGGATACGGACGGCTCTCAAGACCCCATTTCCACGCTTACATTCTTGATCCAACCTCATTGACCCTCCGTCAATGTTAAGAGTACCAACCGTAGAACCCACTTCACTCCCATCCCTTCCACCAAACATACCCCAACCGGGCCCGCACTCCAATCAGTAGCTTTTGGTAATACTCGAGTTTACCGGAATCAAAAGTCTCATTACTACAAGATTCCCCAGTACAGTCCCCGTGGCATGTCAATTTTCACGACCAAACCCTCGCCGGCTCGATTCAATTGACTACCAACGGGGTTGAGCTCAGTAGTACAGTAAGGCCGTTGGATACTCGTCCAAACGACACCAAATCAGTTTTTCATGAAGTGAATTCAATATCTCATATAGCAAGTGCAATATATCAATGGAGCGGTAAACAGTCATTAACGGTATCACAAGGGGTGAGGGCGGTCAAGTACACCCTCACCTCAATCAATTCCAATAGCCAAATAAGCCTTCAAGGCATCAAAATCACATATAGCAAAGCCACATTGTAACATTTAAGTGAGTAGTATACTCACCACTCAAGAAAGTGATGTTTCATGCACCGTCGTTAAACGAACGTCGTGCACCACCGTTACCTCCTAGAACAAGCAAACAAATACAATGAGACTCGATAACGAGTCATAAAGCAATGCCAATCACAACCCCAATAGGGTTTTGCAAACATATACAAGCACTATAGCAAACCAGAAAATCAGGAAATGTAGCCATCTTGGCCATAACAACAAAAACAGTTTTGCCTTCATTATGCGGTAATGGCACCAATTTCACTACGATTATCGGAGAGGATGTAAGACCCACCATCTCGAAGCTAAAAGACAGGGCTACAACAATGTAGAAGGCCACTCAGTCCAAATCCTAGCACAACTAGGTCAAAAAGGCAGAATACCAAACCAGAACCGTAATTGCAGGTTTCCAAAACACACTATGCTGTAATCAGTACAACTCAGTCTATACAGGTCCAAATGCCGAAATTCCAAAGGCATATGATATCTAGGACATCAAGCTACATTTCATCAGAAGACACCAACAACAAAATCCAAACCAATTCCAGCCAAAACAACCCATTTCAGACGCAGTTCGCGCATTCTGATCACCCAGAACAGCAACAGTAAAAATGACATATCTCACTCTACACTACTCCAAATGACCTGAAATTTTATAGACACCTCAAACACATCAATACCTACAACTTTCGTGTTTTAAGAAAAGGCCAATTCGGCCTCTAGGCATGAGATACAAAACCGGACAGAAAAGGGGGTTGTGAAACCCTAACTTTTCACATTTCATTCCAAACCCAAAATTGGTTGCAATTATCAATAATTCACACCTACTAGAGTCATTACCCCTCATTACCAACCATCATAAACAACCTCAACATCATGATCACATTAAACCAGAAAATTCATCAATAAAATAAAAACTTCACCAATTCATCTCAAACCAAGAAAGAAATCACAAATTCCAGCACCTTAGCCACTACTAAGCATAACTTAAGCTTCATTAAGTGTAAGAGGAAGTTCCATAATCACTCACCTTGAACACAAGAGAGGGAGAGTTGTAGGACACCTTAGCTTCCACAAAAACTTCACCAAACTAACCACTAACACCAAATGGAAAGATTGTATGGAGTAGAAACTAGTTTATGTGATTGGTTTTGGAAGATTGAGCTAGTTGGAAACTTGAAAATTGAAGAAGTTTTCTTCCTTCTTTTGCAAGAGAGAGAGCCGGCCACAATGGTGAAAGAAATGGTGATTTTTGGTTAATTTTTTAGATATTTAACCAATTTGGTCAAAAGTCAAAAACCATGAATAGTTGTCATAAGCCATACCCAATGAAATGGTGACACTTGTCACCTCAATTAATGCATTCCTATCCCTTCCTTTTCCTCTCACATCAATCACTTTACATCCTCTACTTATCTCTTAATACCCGATAAGTTTCACACAGTATCCAGAATTTAACCTAATTGGCCGCATTTTTCCGAACTTTTCGCACTAGTGGGTCCCACGTCCGCTATTTATCCTTAATTTGCCAAAAACTTTTCAATGCTAGAAAAATCATCTCAATACTATAATTACTCATAAAATGCACAAGAAGAATTTTCCTAAGCCAGAAAATGCAGAAAACATGCCATTAAAGGGGATAAACCCTAAGAAAATTATTAAGAGGAATTTACGGGTTCTCACACTCTCTCCCCCTTAAAAGAATTCCGTCCTCGAAATTCCTTATCATTGACTACTCTGGGATTAAACTGAGCATTATACTTAGCTAACAGATCTGTACCCCTTCACTGGCCAGGTTCAGCAAGTTATTACCTTCCACGTCCTCTAAGGGGTCAAAGACTTGATGTTGTTCTAAGGAGTACACCCGAGATGACACTTTCGATCCATCCTTGTCCCCCTTCGGCTGAGCAGGGTTGGTCATAGTTGGTGGCAAAGTCCCTTGCCGCTCGCGCAGGCGAGCTGGACAGTTAGCAATTTGATGTTCGGCACTCCCACAGAGCAAGCATTTTCCTCCTTTCTTCCAGCAGTTGTCCTCCGAGTGGTTTAATTTTCCGCAATACCCGCAGGGTCCGCGTGCTGCAGAAGCCGAGCCTCCTCTTGACGGGCTCTCTTGTGACACTCCCGGCATCCTTACTCCTCCCGTTCCCCGCCCAAACTTGGGTGGGGTACTTTCACCCCCCTGCCCCGAACTACTTCCAGGAAATCCTCTCTTTTTCGCCTGGTAGTTTTTCACCTGGAGCCTAGCATTCTCTACTCGTTGTGCCTTCTCCACTGCTTCGCTGAAGGCGTTAATTTGGGCTGCCGCGAGGTCCTTCTGGATTTCTACGTTCAGGCCCTGGACAAATCGCCGTATTCTTCGTTGCTCGGTCATGATGAGTTCGTGCGCAATTTGGATAGGCGGGTGAATTGGCTCTCATATTCCGCCACAGTTTGAGCTCCTTGGCGGAGTCGAATGAACTCATCTTCCTTCCTCTCCTGAACTAGAGGAGGGAAAAACTTCGCATTGAACTCTCTGATGAAGTTCACCCAAGTCCTAGGTGTCGTTCTCGTTCCCACTTCTGCCGAATTACGTTCCACCAGGAACGGGCTGCCCCCTCAAGCTGAAACACGGCAAAAGTCACCTGCCGTTCGTCAGGGTAGTGTAGGGCAGCAAATATATCCACCATCTTTTCAAGCCATCTTTCGGCAACGTCTGGGTCGGGTCGCCCAACAAACTTTGGCGGAGCGAACTTTTGGAATCGTTCGAGAGCTCTGTCTTCGCTCTCGATATGGTTACCAGGGTTTCCAGGGTTAGGGTTTGGGTTTTGGCCCTGCTGTTGCACTACTTGTGCTAGTAAGTCTGTCATTTGCTGCATAGCAGCAGCTATTTGCGCATTAGGGTTTACTTGCGGTTCCAAATTGGGTCCAGTAGAGGTTTCCCCCGTACCCCTAACCGGTGTGGGTTGTCTAATTCTGCGTCCACGGCCTCGACCACTCCGAGTGCCTTCCATCAATCTAAGTCAATCTAGATCACCAAATAAATATACTGTTAAAGGGCACCTAACCCTCCTTTCCGTAGCACCAGACAGGAACAATGAAACAAGAATAAGTAACTCAAACAATTACCGCGAACAGCATTTAAACACATAACACGTATACATAGATCACATAACCAGGTTAAGCAATTATACGGAACAGTCAGTCAAGTACATACGAAGTCATTCCATGAAACAAAAGGGTCCTCCAAAAGTACTATAGACACCTAGGTCACAAGTGCAAAAGAACTCACGAAAAGCTTTTCCCCTTCTAGGGCTTCGTCCAAATATTTATATCTTAATCAAGGTCGATCACGCTTAACCACACCCGAACAAACCACACGAAGTTCCATTGAGTCGCCTTTCTAGTTCACCAAATCCTTTCTAACCTAGGCACTCATATCTTTCGTATCCGGGCGCAAGAATCTCGTCTAAGATAATTCACATCTCGAGCCGGCCGGTCCCAAGAGTAAACCATCCTTATTAAAGATTCCTACCCGACATACATACCTAGCTTCCTCGAGTCCCATGATAATGATTCGTACACTTATCACATGCCCCGTTCATAACTTACGCTCAAACGAGCACTTAGACATATTCATGAAATTAGGACCACAACACCACTTGGCCCAGTCTCACTCCGCACAGAGACCACGCGAAGTGGCTGTGATACCACTTGTAACAGCCCCACTTTCCCCTAAGGCGAACCAAAGGGGTTAGCGGACTACCTGCCCAGCTCTCGCCAGGACTACGGATTAGTTCACGTCGATCTAATACGTTCCGGAACAGACCCACGCGCGTAAACAAAATTCAAAATCACAAATAATAAAAAAAACGAAAATCGAAACCGATGATGAACAGTACCGGCCACGTCAGAATCCAGATACTAGGCCGAGAGTAGCCAAAATTTTTCTTTTGCCGTTTGAAATACGAGTTGATCTGAAATTCAACCAACTATCAACCAAACATACACACATTGAAATGTAACATTTTCAAGCCAAAGCGGCATATCAAAAACCATTCATTACGAATATACATGTTCGGTTTGCCAATCAAAAGAAAGTGAACCCAATACATGTTAGGGTTTCAATCGAAGAGCTATCCAAAAGATACATTTACATGAGCTCAACTTGACAACCAACAAATATAACCTTTCCAAAAGTGGTCATTTTCCTGTAAGGAAAACAAATGGAACGGAATGAGCTTAAGCCCAGTGAGTTACTACCACATAAGCAACAAAGATCACATAAGCAAAATCTTTCATTTCAAGTACACAATTAAGAAGTAAAACAAGTCGGTAAAAGGATACGGACGGCTCTCAAGACCCCATTTCCACGCTTACATTCTTGATCCAACCTCATTGACCCTCCGTCAATGTTAAGAGTACCAACCGTAGAACCCACTTCACTCCCATCCCTTCCACCAAACATACCCCAACCGGGCCCGCACTCCAATCAGTAGCTTTTGGTAATACTCGAGTTTACCGGAATCAAAAGTCTCATTACTACAAGATTCCCCAGTACAGTCCCCGTGGCATGTCAATTTTCACGACCAAACCCTCGCCGGCTCGATTCAATTGACTACCAACGGGGTTGAGCTCAGTAGTACAGTAAGGCCGTTGGATACTCGTCCAAACGACACCAAATCAGTTTTTCATGAAGTGAATTCAATATCTCATATAGCAAGTGCAATATATCAATGGAGCGGTAAACAGTCATTAACGGTATCACAAGGGGTGAGGGCGGTCAAGTACACCCTCACCTCAATCAATTCCAATAGCCAAATAAGCCTTCAAGGCATCAAAATCACATATAGCAAAGCCACATTGTAACATTTAAGTGAGTAGTATACTCACCACTCAAGAAAGTGATGTTTCATGCACCGTCGTTAAACGAACGTCGTGCACCACCGTTACCTCCTAGAACAAGCAAACAAATACAATGAGACTCGATAACGAGTCATAAAGCAATGCCAATCACAACCCCAATAGGGTTTTGCAAACATATACAAGCACTATAGCAAACCAGAAAATCAGGAAATGTAGCAATCTTGGCCATAACAACAAAAACAGTTTTGCCTTCATTATGCGGTAATGGCACCAATTTCACTACGATTATCGGAGAGGGTGTAAGACCCACCATCTTGAAGCTAAAAGACAGGGCTACAACAATGTAGAAGGCCACTCAGTCCAAATCCTAGCACAACTAGGTCAAAAAGGCAGAATACCAAACCAGAACCGTAATTGCAGGTTTCCAAAACACACTATGCTGTAATCAGTACAACTCAGTCTATACAGGTCCAAATGCCGAAATTCCAAAGGCATATGATAGCTAGGACATCAAGCTACATTTCATCAGAAGACACCAACAACAAAATCCAAACCAATTCCAGCCAAAACAACCCATTTCAGACGCAGTTCGCGCATTCTGATCACCCAGAACAGCAACAGTAAAAATGACATATCTCACTCTACACTACTCCAAATGACCTGAAATGTTACAAGCACCTCAAGTACATCAATACCTACAACTTTCATGTTTTAAGAAAAGGCCAATTCGGCCTCTAAGCATGAGATACAAAACCGGACAGAAAAGGGGGTTGTGAAACCCTAACTTTTCACATTTCATTCCAAACCCAAAATTGGTTGCAATTATCAATAATTCACACCTACTAGAGTCATTACCCCTCATTACCAACCATCATAAACAACCACAATATCATGATCACATTAAACCAGAAAATTCATCAATAAAATAAAAACTTCACCAATTCATCTCAAACCAAGAAAGAAATCACAAATTCCAGCACCTTAGCCACTACTAAGCATAACTTAAGCTTCATTAAGTGTAAGAGGAAGTTCTATAATCACTCACCTTGAACACAAGAGAGGGAGAGTTGTAGGACACCTTAGCTTCCACAAAAACTTCACCAAACTAACCACTAACACCAAATGGAAAGATTGTATGGAGTAGAAACTAGTTTATGTGATTGGTTTTGGAAGATTGAGCTAGTTGGAAACTTGAAAATTGAAGAAGTTTTCTTCCTTCTTTGCAAGAGAGAGAGCCTGCCACAATGGTGAAAGAAATGGTGATTTTTGGTTAATTTTTTAGATATTTAACCAATTTGGTCAAAAGTCAAAAACCATGAATAGTTGTCATAAGTCATACCCAATGAAATGGTGACACTTGTCACCTCAATTAATGCATTCCTATCCCTTCCTTTTCCTCTCACATCAATCACTTTACATCCTCTACTTATCTCTTAATACCCGATAAGTTTCACACAGTATCCAAAATTTAACCTAATTGGCCGCATTTTTCCGAACTTTTCGCACTAGTGGGTCCCACGTCCGCTATTTATCCTTAATTTGCCAAAAACTTTCCAATGCTAGAAAAATCATTTCAATACTATAATTACTCATAAAATGCACAAGAAGAATTTTTCTAAGCCAGAAAATGCAGAAAACATGCCATTAAAGGGGATAAACCCTAAGAAAATTATTAAGAGGAATTTACGGGTTCTCACAGGAATCATTTTATGTATAGTTGGGAATTGTTTCCGCTTCGCTTATGACATGTAATTATTGGAGATTTGGATGTATATTTGAGATTTATATTGTAATTTATTTGAGGAATGTAGTGAACGACTGATTCCCGGCGTGAGTTGGGCAGGCGACCCGCCGAACCCTCTGGTTCGCCTTAGGGGGGAGGTGGGGCCATCACAGAGTCGACCTGAGAGGTACCTCCCACCCGAATCGGTGTGGTACATGCTATCGCTCAGGGAATCAATTTTTAGTACTGAGACGTATGAGAGGCACCTCCCACCCGAATCGGTGTGGTACATGCTTCCGCTGAGAACTCACGAGTTAAATGTGTTTATATACAATTACCAATCATATGTATTCAGGTCTTAAGTACCACATAGTTCAAAGAGAGAGAGGACAAGGGCATCCCCACAAGTAAAATATGATTTGTCGATAAGATTTACTTCGATCGATGTCGAGTCAACACAAATGTAATTTGCAATGGCACTTAATTCACATAGCACAATTCAATTGTAGCATCACTTAAGGGAGAACGAGTACGATAAAATACACACTCATCTCAACAATTCCATTATACTCAATTAACAATTTAAAATATTTATCAACAATTCATGCACTTGGTACTCACCAAACCACAATAAGGGAGTAAGTGCAAAAGATCTTTAATGATCCGCTTCAGGATTCTCTTCGAGACCTTCTTGATCGCTTGAAGAAAACGACCAACAATCACCCTCACACATTTTCACAAACTCCTTGTTAAACATGGAAGAATGCACACAATCTTTAAAATTCAAGTCAATGTCCTTATAAGAGCTTCACCTTATCGAAAATCAAGATTCAAAAGTGAGGATTTTAAAGTTTCTAAAGAAACTCATATTCCCCAAGAAATCGGGTTCAAAACAATATACCAATATCAAGATAAGAAGTCAAGTTCCCAAAATTTCATTTTCTAAGAAATCAGCAAATTTCAGCTTTGCGCGTCAAACTTAGAAAAATCAGATCTTGCACTCAGTAGGAAACTTGGTTCAAAGTACTAAAAGTTCCTAGAAGACATTTTTCTAAGATTCTAAACGGAAGACATTCAAAATTCAGCTCAAAGTGGCTGATATAAGCATACAAGATAGTTTCGATCATGTTTTTCAGCAAATTTGGAAATTCGGCAAAATTCACAGAAAGTGAACTAACCTCTGAAATTTGTAATACAATAAGAGTTATAAACAAAGTTTCAAACACAACAAGTGAAACTAAATTCAAGGTTTTGAGTGCCAAAATATAGCAGCTCAAATTTGGCCAAAATTGAAGACTGTTCGGTCAATTTTCCAAATTTGTAGAACAACTTTGGCACATCATTTGTATATCGAAATGGTCTTAGAATGATATCAAATTTGGTGCAATTAAACTTCCACATAAGGGATATTCATCTATCAAATGTCATGGAAAAACTCGTATGGGAAGGTAGTTAACAAAACTACCAAAGCTCAAGAAATTTCCAAAACAAATCTGTCTTCTTGGTTTCTTTTCCTTTTTCAAACATTTTGCACCATGAAATCGATCCCATTTTGGTTCATTTGTGAAACCAAGGTCCAAGAAACATTTTATAAGCAATTGATAGTTGGTTGACATCAAAATTTCAAAATAAAACATTTCACAAACAACTAAACCAGTCAGCCAGCAAAAGGAAGAGTTTTCTAGCTTTGCTGCAGTTTGGAAATTGAACCATATCTCACTCCATACAGCTTGGAATCAAGAATGGTTGGTGGTGTTGGAAACTAGAATCACATCAGAACAAATATTTTTCAAAATCAATTCATAAGTGAGATAAAATAGAGCCACAAAATGCAGCTTCTACCTTTCTCTCGGATAAGCCAACAGAACAGGGCAGCAATTTTGCTGCCTCACTATGACTCACTCATTTCAAACTAGAAAATGAATTTTATACCACTGGAAAGATACAAACACTCGATTTTGACATCTGTACAAAGAGATATGTTTGTTCAAAAAGATACTATTCAAGCTGTCCGAACACAGTTTCCAGGTTTCTTCACATTTCGAAATTTCAAGTTTTATTCAACCAATTCAAATATTTTTGGTAGAAACTTTCTGCACACCATATACAACATATATATATAACATTTTCACAGTCATTTGAGCATCAAAAATTTGAAATAAAGGCACGGCAACAACAGGACAGATTTCGGCCAGCACTCCTGCGCAATTTCCTTCAATCTTTCCTTCGATTCTCTATCCATAATCATCTTAAACAACACTTAAACAACTCAACCAAGCATTATATCATCATATCAGCCCATACAACCAAGGTGGGAATTCATAGAGCCCACTTCAACCAATCCAATCCAAGTAATAACAACAATAATGAAGCTACAAGCTTCAAAGCCAAGGATAAAACCCATTAAAGCCAAGAATGAAAGATTGGATGGTGTTGGATGGTTACCTCCTAGCTTTGAGAGAAACCAGAAATATTTTAGCACCAAAAGCTCCAAGAAAACCGCCAAGATTAAGCCTTTCACCAAGCTAGAGTTGCTCTCCAAGTGATACGTGAGTTGTGTGGAAAATTTGAGGTGAAATGGAAGCAAAAATGGTAGTGAAATCGAAAGAGCTCTTCTTCTTCTTCCTTGGAGTGTTTGGCTGGGTATGGAAGGTGAAGAGAGAGAGTGTGGCTGATGAATGAAGCTTCCTTTGGAAGCTTAAGGGTTTTGTGGTTACAATTTGTACAAAAGTCAATCATGAATAATGTTCGCGCGCGCGCGTTTCTTATCCGTTTTCTCTCGATTTTGTTTCACTTGTGTACTAAACCTCTAATGTAATTCCTTTAACACTATAATTATTCAGTCTTAGTAGTCTATTATTAATTTCTTAAATCTCCACTTAGCCGTTCCAGCTCGATTTACGCGAATTTCCAATTAGCGCGTGATAAAGCGAAACTTAAAAGAAATGCTTGTAACGATAATATAACTCACTAATACTAGGGTAAATAATCCTAAAATAACTATTTTTGAAATAAAAACATGAGTCCTCACAAGTATTAATTCCTCAAATCTCTAATTAGTTTGTACAGGCGCAACTTTCAGGAAACTTTCGACACACTTGCAGTATAAATTTAAATTTTTAACTCACTCACCTCTAATCCATCAATTGACTTTTTTTAGTCTACTATTACTCATTCTTAATTCTTTAGGATTATTGCTGTGACGCCCCGAAAAGTATGAGTATGAGAATCCGAAAATTTTTTTTAATATATTTTCTAGACGTTATTTTGTTTCCTTGTCTATAATTTTGTACCTTTCTTCAATATATTCATTTCTTATACATTTTTATAAGGAAATATAGTTTTCAAATCATTTCCTTGATACAAGTTAGTCCACGTTAAGTTTGAAGTGTATTATGGACGTGGGACCCGCTAGTGCGGTAAATGTGGTATATTTTTGACAACTCATTGGAGTTAATTGTAAAGATTAAAAGAAGTTTGGGCCATAGTGTGACTTTGGTTGATTACAAGTTGCTAAACTTCCTAAAGGTTCCATGATATTCCTAAGCTCAATTTTCATTGGCTAATCAAAAAGGTAGTGGACTTTGACCAAGGGACTTAGTTAATATCTTCTTAGCAAGACCAAAGGCCAAAATAACAAGGAGAATTTCAGCCAGCTCTAGGGAGAAAAGAGGGGAGAAAAACCAAGAGAAAATAAGAGAAAGAACAAGAAAAAATTCTGGTTTTGTGCAACCCATCCAACAAGCTTGGGAGTTAGAGCAAAAGAAAGCTAATGAACTTGGTTCTTGAAGTGCAGCCTTGTAAACCCACCTTTGGAAGGTAAAGCAGCCTTGAACTCTTGTAAAAGCTTATAGCAATTGGGTAGAAATGTTGTTTTTGATGTTGTAAGATGCTAATAAGGGTTAATGATGGTTTATATATCACTTTTGTGGGTTTGTGTGGAAGATTTGGTGATTTCTATGGTTGTTGAGAAAATTCCAGAATTGAGATTTCTTATGGTTCAGTTCAGCCAATTTCTGTTTGACCAGGTTAGAGACCGAATTGGCCTTAGCACAAAACATGAAAGTTGTAGATAATGATCTTTTCTAGTTACTTGTAAATGTTCAGCTCAATCTGAGCTCGGTAGCCTGTGAAAAGACCGAAATACCCCTGCTACCCTGTTTCTGTCCGAAACTGATAATCAGCTTTGGTAATTGGTTAGTTTGACTGGGAATACTACTGATTTAGTTGTTCATGTCTTCTTAAGAATTCTAACCCTGTATCTTAGCTTTCAAATGGCTTTGGAATTACCTGAATTGGAGTTGTGTGTGCTGAGATATGAGTGAATAAAGCAAGACTGCTAGTTGATTTCCGCAGTGAATTTCGAACTGGAAAATCTGGAGTTGTTATGGAAAATTTGACCTAGTTAGGGTGAGAACTGGACTAAGTGGTCTTCATGAAAGTTATAGGGAATGATATTTTAGAGGTTCTTGCAAAATTTCAGGTCAATCGGAGTAGCGTAGCTTGAGAAAAGACGGAATTACTATTGCTGTTCTGGTTTTACCCGAATGTAAGAATTGCGCCTGTAATTGGTTGTTTTGGTCAGGATTGCTTCCGAATTAGTTGTTGAGGCCTTCTGATGAAATTTATCCCTATTTCTTAGCTATCAGCTGGTTTTGGAATTTCTGGATTTGGACTTGGAGAGCCTGAGTTATGATGTTTCCGCTAGAATACGTTCTGTGAATCTGTTTTTGTGATTCGGGTGTAGTTTCTTGCATTTTTGACCTGGTTACACTCGAAACTGGGTTGAGTGACCTTCTGTAATATTGTAGCCCTGTCTCTTAGCTTCGAAACAGTGGGTCTTGCACCTTCATCTGACAATCGTAGCGCCTTTGGTACCATTACCGTAAAATGACGTCCAAAACTGTTTTTCTGATTTTGAGCTTAACTTTCATTTCCGAACTTCTCCCTAGCTTGAATTGTACTCGTATTACTTGGAGCTTGCTGAATGGCTATTGGATGAACTTGTTGTTGTATGTGTACCTTTGGGACTGGCTGAAGATATAATGAAGCCATGATGGCTGGGAAAGTAAGCAAATTTAGGGGAAGTGCTGTCCGAAGTTTTAAAGGGTTTGATTGCATTGAATTTGTGATCTAAGACTTCGATTTGAGCAAGACAATGATATATGATGGATGGTTTCTGAGCCATGGAGGTGAGTGACCTCAAACTATTTCTAAAGTTATTTATGAACCGTTTCCTGCATTATTTACTTTTGAACTGTTTCCAAAGTTACTTTTGAACTGTTTTCTTGCATTATTTACCTTTAAACTGTTTCCAAAGTTACTCTTGAACTGTTTTCTTGCATATCATGCGTGCTTGCATATGAGTGTTCCTTGTTTGCTGTAATTCTTGACTTATTGGCTTGTTATTATTGATTGATAACGTGTTAAGTGCTTTCGATGATTGTTAAAACGAGTTTTCTAGGCGAGTGTGTACTTTATCGCACTCGACCTAAATAAATATGAAATTTTCAATGATTAATGATTAAATGCTAGTTGCGCATGAATGTAAGCCGTTTAGCTGAATTGGTCCCTGCCCTTCGTTACCGATCGACTCGAACCAGAAGCGGACTCGGTCGGGCGATATGGTGACCCTGGGTGAATTTGGTATACTCGAGTATTACCTTGTAGTCCGGCTACGTCCGGATGGGTGGAGTCCGGCTACGTCCGGATGGGTGGAGACCGGCCAACGTCCGGAAAAAAAAAAAAAGATGAACGAGGGATTATTTATAAAAAAATGAACGTATCCTTTTCATGAATGTTACTATCGCTTTCCATTGTACATGTTTCTTGAATTATTGATACTCCATATTTAATGTTTTGTAAATGCTGTAATCATTTCTGGACTTATCATTTGATTTATGACATCATTGAAAAGAAATATTGTTAAACCGATTTGATTACTGATTTTCTGGTTACTCGCTGAGCTTCTTGCTCACCCCAAAAATATTTTATTCCCCTCTACAGGGCTCAAGGTGAAGGCAGGACTTGTTGTGCTTATTCACGTGAATGGATGACCTATAACCCGTACAGTTTTGGATTTGGAATCATTTGATGTATAGTTGGGAATTAGTTTCCGCTGCATTTGTGACATGTAATTATTGGAGACTTGGATGTATATTTGTGGACCATGTGATGTATATTTGAGGTTTATTCTTGTAATTCATTTGAGGACTTTAGTGAACGACTGAGTACCGGCGAGAGCCGGGCAGGCGGCCCGCCGAACCCTGGGGTACGCCCTAGGGGGAGGTGGGGCCGTCACAATTGCACTCTCAATTCAAATATTGCCTTGTAAAACGTGTATTCACTATTTCTTAATAAACAAGCCTTCGAAAAATTAAATTTGCTAACGAGACATTTTAAAATATAAGTGGGACAGTATTCCATGTAAATGGTTTTAAAATGGTTGACATAAATTATTGGGAGAAAACGGGTGAGTAAATAATTAAATAAGCCAATAAAATAGAATTAAAAGTAAGGAAAAATTCGGATCCTCACAGGGTAACCCATTTATACCCATATGTAAAAACTTAAGATACCATATCCAGCTATTTATGGACGGATATGGATAAATTTGGTTAAATAGGTTTGTTTGCCACCTATAGCTACAACTTTACTTTCCTTCCTTTTCATATCGTGCTAAAGGTGATGAGACCAATTTGCCCCTAAAAAATAAGAAGTCCAGATCGGTTGCCAAGCATTCTGTCTACCTTAACTTGAAAATTAGATGGAATGGTAGAAAAGAGAAGAATTTAAAAGTTCAGTGACATTTTTGGCCAAAAAAAGTTTAATGGCAAAAACACATGATCGATAATAGTTTGGTGACATATTCTTCCATTTGCTCAAAACAAAATTAACTGAGAAAGGATGGGACTTAAAATGTGGAAACGGATGGGAATTTGAACTCACGATCTTTAAATTATGCAATCTCAACTTTAACCACTAGACTAAGAACTCCTCGGCAATTGGAGTACATTTTTTCGAAAGTGTTAAAAATATTTTCTTGGTTTTGGTTTGCTAATCCATTTTATGGGCTGGAAGCCTTCATTAGAGTAGATTTTTTGTGCAAAAAGTTGAAGTATTTTGTTGCATATGCCACTGTTTATTCACAGGAATAGTGCAAGTTTCAAGTAGGGGACGTTTGTATTCGTTCAAGACCGAAAAACGATGATATTTCCTATCTGGATTCTAGCACAAGGTGCAATTATCTGGACATTGTTGAGGCGCTATAGCGAAACGTGTATTGCCCCACGGCACAAGTGATTACCATCAATAGAAGTACTGCTCGTTTCACATCTTTTGAATACTGCAATCGTGTAGTTTCCTATCCTTGGCTTTACACTTCTACTCTTCAATCTAATTATTACATGGGATAATTGCAGAAACCTCCCCTGAGGTTTTTAATGGTTGCACTCACCTCTTCTAAAGTTTCAAAAATAGCACTAACCTCCCCTAAACTTAACATTTTAATAGCAAATTCAGCCCATGTTAGAGAAAGTACCATTAAAAAAGTCTTTGAAAAGTGAGACAATAATATTGTTCCATTTATACCCTTCTTGCCTCTTGTGAGGTTGTATTAGTAAAAGAATGAAAAATATTAAAAGCTACTAATAATTACTGAAACTCAAAGGCATATAAATGTAAAGAGAATAAGTGCAGCAACAACAACTGGAACAAGTAATGAACATATGTTTAGAAATCTGAGGTTCTAAAACATATAAAGTATACAACAAACTCAAAAACTTTCCTTCGCTAGTGTGTATAGAAACTTTCCAAAAATCAGTAACAGTTTTTTTTAGTGATTAGTTTGCTAGTTAAAAGTGAAGTAGTGGTGCCAAAAGAATGGCTTCATCAAGCCACTCGAGAAAATCATGGAATTCTTTAAAGTGGCAAAGCTAGAACAATCAAATACCACAGCAAATACACTACTTATCATCAATCTAATGATTACTTTAATGACTATTGCTACTGTACCTTTGTTTATACTTTTTTCTCCTTCCGTTTCATGAATGTTTAAGATGAATAGAACTCAGCCAAATCCATTAGAATTTATTCTCTTATGGAATTGGCGTATTCCACTCAAAATCTCGATCTTCATGTGGCGCCTCCTAAATGGCTGGCTCCCTTTCCCGGACAAGCTACAACAGTTCGGCTTGCATCTGACCTCCAAGTGTTCCTTTTGTCCTAGTTCAGAGACACTTTAGCACTACTTTGTCCATTGCTGCATGGCTCGACAGGTTTGGAGTTATTTCTAGTGCATGCTAGGGGTTAGAGGCGTGGCAGACACACTGATAGAGACACTACAAGGATGGTGGATCCTGGTATCTAACAACTCTCTGACAGCTGTATTGGCCCATCTCCTACTGATCCTAATTTGTTGGGAGCTCTGGAAGGCAAGGAACCAGGCCGTCTATGAGAATGTTTTCTTACGGCCGCCTCACATATGCCAACAAATTGTATGGCACCTCAATGCCATAGGAGTAGCTCATCCATTTGCATGTGCGAACGATGATACATAGTGTGGTTGGGTCTTCTACCTACCTTTAAGACGCCAAAATCACTGAAGTGTATCCCTCTGGTATGGTCCTCGCCGCCATATCTCTACAGTAAATTGAATGTTGACGGATCATCCCTTGGGAACCTTGGACACTCCGATGGAGGAGGTGTAGTCCAAGATCATCACGGCCAGGTAATAGCGGCTTTCTCCGCCTACTACAGCTTTTGCACGAATATGGAAACGGAATCCAGAGCTCTCCTGGAGGGTCTCCTTTTGTGTGTCTCTCTCGGCCTGGTCAAGGTAATAGTCCACATGGACTCAGAACAGCTGCTCAAGATAGTGTAACAAATAGTTTCTACACCTTGGAAACTTGACTCTCTTGTTCGTCAAATACACGAGGTGTTATCTCGAGGGGAATTTATGCTAGAACATAGCTACAGGGAGACCAACGCTGTGGCGGATGAATTAGTGAAACATACTTCCACTACACATCGGTCGAGGACCTACGAAGCTGCCACTTTACCTAGACGAGTGAGAGGTTTTGTCCAGTTAGATGCAAACCAGTACCCTTATATTCGGCTCACGCGGTGCGGGGGTCGGTATCCCCCTCCTTGCTAGGCTGAGTATAGGTCGGAGGGGGCAGGCTTCCAATAATGTAACTTCGTAGTTTCCTCAATAACATCAGTAGACGTTTTCGAAAAATATATATATATGCTTCATAAAGCTCAAATATCAAGCTATTATAATTACAAATACATAAAATTTCACCACTATTTCTTTCTCAAAAAAGACACCATTGGGTAAAAACTTCCATCTTACAAATTCACAACAAAACTCGCAAGAAATTCAAACAGAAGGCTTTTCAATGCATAAAAAGGGGACAAAAATTCAGTACCAAAGAATTACTAAAAAAGTGCAAGATTCAATTATACATTGAAAAGGAACTACAACATCATAATTGCAAAATACAAATTTTGCATTAAGATTTAAAACAAACCTCACAAAAGGAGAATCAACTTGCCGAACTAAAATAATGGAAGGTTAATGAATATCAAGGGAATCAAACTAAAATAAAAAAAATACACCATGGTAACTGAATAAAGGGGCAAAAAAAAGAAAAAGGTTAAAGGTTAAATAAAATATAGCTAACGAAAAAAAAATTAAATCCATATTTGGCAGCGTGAAATGGAAAAAATAATGGAACATAGCAGACAATAAGAGTAATGGTGGTAAAAGATCTATTGCCTATGTTTCTCTTTAAAAAAATATATAGAGATGATTATAAATCATGATTTTCGAACAAAGGAAGAATAGAAACAACTATTTTCGTATAAGAAAAAAAATACATTCAGTTAATTCTGGAGGAAAAAGGAAAAAATGCATCGACTGAGTGGAAGGAGGAAATGTAGAGAAAAATTAGGATGAATGGAAAAAAGAAGGGAAAAAACAAAACACTGGCTTAAAGAGTTAAAATTGATGGAGGAAAAAATAACAGAATAAATCAGTTGATTGTTGCGATACCTCTCCGTAGTTTACAATAATCACCTAAAAAAATAGTAAGAAAATAATCTTAGTATAATTAATTATAAGGAAAAAATTTGAAGGGGAAAAAGGAAAGATGAACAAAAAAGAGGGAGATGAGGGTTGAAAGCAGAGGCAGAAAAAAGAAGAAGAGAAGAATTAGGAGGAGTGATATTTATGATTTTTGACTAGCCAAAAAAAATAGTGGAGCAAAAATTCAACTAAAAATGAAAACTACCACTCGTCAAAAATATAGACAATACATGTGTCAAAAAGATGGGTTTCTACGGTAAATTGACCTTTTTCTTATATACAAGGTAGATACAAGATTTATTTTTTATTTATTTTTTGCTTCTGAAAACATTACAATTGCTAACCATGTCCTTGTTTGTCTTCTACAAATATTATAATTGAATGATGGCATTTTTAGAGAGCGAGAGAGAGAGAGAGAAAGAGTCAAGTTTATCTTACAAGTCAAGTTTATTTTACATTTGGAGCTTAGGGTTCATAGAATACCCATTAATATATTGTAAAGCAAATCATTTCTAAATTAATTTTATATAGCAAATTATTGAATTATTTTGGTAGCATCTCCTGATGTGTTATAAAAATAACGTTATTAAATGATAGATAATTGGGCCTGTTTGGCTTGGCTATCAAGAATTGCAAAAAAAAATTTCAAATTTTGTTCTACTTGCATCGTAAACACAATTTTTAATTACCTTTTTATCTTACATACATTAAATCACAAAAAATGTTACAGTATTAGTGTAGATAAATTTTTTCAAATAATCTACTATCCAAATGATGATTTGGATCAATGTGTGTTTGGATTGTTTGGATAATCATTATTTGCAAAATTTTTTTTTTTTTTGCATCACAAATATATTTTTCAGCCATTGGTTCATTTCACATGATAAGTTTCTATTGCAGTTAATATCAACATACAAGTAACACAGCACCATTAGTAGATTATGTTTAAGGTTTATAGATCTTGGGGTCTAGGAATTATCTACAATAATATATATGCTTGTGATACACCCCAAATTGGCCTTAGTGGTATTTCAACATTTCTTCTTGGCTCACTTTAGCACCATAATTATATAATAAAACAAATTGTCATTGATTGACTTTTTTTTTGTCAAACGGCATTCTCTTTATATATTGAGTGAACTTGATAGTACAAGCTATTAAGTACAAAAGTGGACATTTGCCCTATTGTCCTCCTGTATGCTCTCTTTGAGCCACAGAGGGAAACGGTGTTTCCATATCACATTGGAAACAAGCTTAGTTGCAAATTGTGCCATTTGATGAGCACATCTATTTCCATCTATATACACAAAAGAAAAAGTACATCACTAGAACATGCCACTCAATTGTTTGATATCTTCCATTATGGTGCCAATTGGTGTTTCCTCCCTAACTTCCGTGCAGATTATTTCAATGGCAGCTTTGCAATCAGATTGCACCTCTACTTCTCGCCATCCAGCTTTCTTGGCCATTACCAGTCCTTGTCGGATTGCATCTGCCTCTTCTATTTCAGCTCCACACCTGCTATACTTCTTGATACCTCTTGCTTCTACAAGGTTCCCATGACTATCTCTCGCTACCATTCCTAGCCCCGCTCGTGCTAAATTAATAGGAATAGCAGCATCGGTGTTGATTCACACTACCCCTGTGTCTGGTGGCCTCCATTGATGTTTGTGCAGTTGGTGGCTCGTTCCTATCCTATGCTTTGCCTCATGTTCTATCTGCTCCTCTTGAAATTCCAGCCATTCATTGTGTGCAGTTCCTAGTACAGCCATGTGATCTATATGCTTCCCTTCATACTGGAGAGCATTTCTTGCTTTCCATAGTTGCCAGATGATGTTTGCTGTGAGTGCAATGTGATCATCTCCTCTTGCTCTTTTCCTTGCCTGTAATATACCTTCCCACCACCTCCAAAAATTTGACCTCCATTGTAATAATCCATCCCACTGTATTGGGGCCAGTTTTGTTATTGGTTCAGCCATTTTACAGAAAAAAGATCATATGTTCCACTGTTTCCTCCCCTTCCCCACAATATTTACACAAAGGACATCCCTTTCCTGTTCTTCTGTGTATCAGTTCATTCACAGGAATGCTGTTGTGTAGGAATCTCCATATAAAATGCTTGATCTTTTGTTTCATCTTCAAACCCCACAAACTCTTCCAAATCTTTTCCGAATTCCGTGTATAGCTAGTTCCTTCCCCTCTCTGCATTTCCTTGCTTCTTTTCCTTACCTTCTCCTTTTCTATTGCATATCCTGATTTCACTGTGTATACTCCTGACTTTGAGTATTTCCAGTAGACCGTGTCTTTCCTGGTAAACAAACTCAGAGGCATTTGCAAGATTTGTGAAGCTTCCTCCTCTGAGAAAGTTTTCTCGATCAGTTCCTTATTCCATTTTTTTTCTTTTATCAAATCTGCCACTACTTGCATCCTACAAGCTAGAGGTTTCTGTGTTGCTATCTTCCCTGTTGGTGATGCCATGATCCACTTATCCCTCCATATGTTGATAGAAGTTCTATCACCCACTCTTTGCCACATTCCTTTTTTCAATACCGAACTAGAACTGGCTATACTTCTCCATAACCAAGATGCGTTTTTTGGAGCTTCTCCATCCCAGCTTGTCTGTGATATTTCGTATTTTGCTCCTAGCACCTTACTTACTAATAAGTCTGGTTGCAGTAGTATCCTCCATAGCTTCTTTGCTAATAGAGCACTGTTAAAATGCTGTAAGTCCCTAAAGCCTAGGCCTCCATTCCCCTTCACTTGTGTGATTTTTTCCCAACTTATCCATTGCATCTTCCTTTCCTCTTCATTTTGGCCTCTCCAGAATTTTGCCATGTAACCACATATTTCTGCACACAGTCCTTTAGGCAACCTGCAGCATGACATTGTGTAAGTAGGTAATGCCATAACAATCGACTTGAGGAGTACCTCTTTCGTTGCGTAGCTGAGTAGATTGTGCTTACATCCTTGCATTTTGGATCTTGCTTTATTAACAATGTAGGCAAAAACCTCCTTCTTTGATCCTGTTATCACAAGGGGGAGTCCCAAGCACTTGCCATTGTTCGCCTCTTTGATATTGTGTGATACCCCAACATTTAGGATCATCTTTTGTTTAGTCTCAAAGAGGATATTACGGTTTCTTTAGTTTATTTTTATTTAAAAACATTATTTTGTTTTAAAGAAGAAACTAAAGTTATTTCTTTGGATTTGATTTAAAACCTTGTTTTATTTTAAAAGACTATAAACTCTAAATGTCTAATCAAAACCCTAGTTTCACTTGTGACTGACCGTTTTTCAAATTTCTCATATTTTAACCGAAACCCTAAATTCAATTTATGGGATTGTAAAACTCCTCACATTTTTCTTAAAAATCCCCTTTTATTTGGAACCTATGATTTTATAATAGCCCTACTACCCAATTACACCACAATAAGTGTAAATGAATATAGAAGTAAGGGTTTTCGTTGTCGATTTTCAAGTTAGAGCGAATTAGGGTTTTCACGTTTTTCCGTAGTATGATTATTCAGTACCGAATGAGGATCAAATTTAGTAGCTAAGAGTGACTTTTGGATGAGGAAATATTATATGATTAGAAGTGATAATAATAAGTTAGTGATTAGAAGGTAAAACCCTAGTATACGTGATTAAGAAAAATCGGCTCAAACCGACGGGTATCAATCACTACCGATTGAACCCACCACATACCCTTGATATTTTTGCAAAATATCCCCCCTCATCCTCAGCCATGTGATCGAAATATGTGGCCCAAAATGCAAGGAAAATAAAGAGAAATTTGGAAGGCTTTGGTGGTGACAAGTGTCAACCACCTATGGTTTCTTGACCAAGCCAAAGTCTCACCTTCTTATCTTCCATTTGAGTTCATTTTCCCTCATTTTTTTCTATTTTTGGCTGAGAGCAAGAAGAAGCAAGAGAGTGAAGAGAGTTCAATCTTCTACCTTGAATCCAACCTTTTGAGTGCAACCAAGAAAAACTAAATCGATTGATCACTAGTTGGAAGCTTGGGAAGCTTAAGGAACCAAGAATTTCAAGGAGACGTGAAGGATCATCCTTGCAACCTTGTGTCTTGAGGTATAATGGCTGATCAACCATTCTTTCTCTATTAATCATGACTAAGTTGGGTATTAATGTCGGTATTGTGCTTGTGATGCTTGTTTCAAGTGATTTTGATGATTAGATGGATGATTTTTGAGTTAGGGTTTCTTGTGGCTTGGGTGTGGTATGATGTATATATATGGTATATGATCTTGTGAAGGTGATAGTAGTGGTCGTTTCAAGGTGAAAATGTGAATTATAGCTTGAAATAACAAAAATTCCAGATTTCTGGAAAATTTAGCTTCAGTTCTGTCTGGTTCCATTTCATCATGTTAGAGGCTAAATTAGGCTTAGCACAAAACATGAAAGTTGTATAGAATGATATTTTATGATTTCCTACAAAATTTCAGCTCAATCGGAGCAACGTAGCTTGTGAAAAGATAAAAATACCCCTGACTCTCATAGGTTTAGTCCAGTGGACAATTTTGATATTTCACAACACTAACCGTGTCTGTTCACCTTGATGTGTACTGAATTAGCCTTTAGCCAAAACACAAAAGTTGTATTACTATTTCTTAGCTTTCCAACACCCCTGGAATCACCTCGATTGGACTTCAGTAGCCTTAGTTATTGTCATTTAAACATGGCACGGTTAACTGACCTGTTTGTGCGATTCTGGTTCAGTAATTTCAAATTTTGACCTAGATACACTAAGAACTGGACTCGGTGGCCTTCATAAAAGTTGTAGCTCTCTTCCTTAGCTTCAAAATGGTGTAAATTTCACCCCAATCCGATAAGCGCAGCTTCGGTTGTGTCTGTTATGGAAAACAACATCAAATCTGTCTTTTGTTTCTTGACTCAACCTTCATTTCCGCATATGCTTCTAGCTTGATTTTGTACTTGTATGACTTGGAGCCTATGGAATGGGGCTATTGAAATGAGATGATTTTGTATATGACTTTGGGTTTGATTGAAGAAAAGAATGAAGCCATAAATGGACGGAAAATAGGTAAACACAAAGGGCGTGCTGCCCAAATTTACACTCGAGAACTAGCTCGATATACTTGCGACTTGAGTAAGGTTTGAAAGCGAATACCACATGAACCATCTAGGGTATTTATGTGAAGACCCGAAAAAAAATTTCTTATTTTATCGAATATTAATGGTTTAATTAAGTATTTATCCACCTGTTTTCCCCAAATAATTTATTACGACCATTTTAAATCCATTCGTATGGAATAATGTCTTCATTATGTTTTGAAAGTGTCCCGTTAACAACTTCAATTTTCGGAAGGATTGGTTAGGCGAGAAATAGTGAACACGAGTGTTTCGAGGTGATATTATATTCGAAAGTATGATTCTCCTGGGAAATTAAGAACGGACAATAGCAGATTAACAAAAGTTAATCGAGAATTAAAGGTGAATAAATTTTAAGTGAGCGTATACTACTCACGCGTGGATAGTTTTCCAAAAGATGCATGGATACAAATTATTGGAGGTTTGAGGAGTTAATACTCGACTCATGTGAGGACTCGTAAAAACTATTATTTTTAAAGCCTAATTTATGGCTTAATAAATTATTTAATTGGATTTTTGCCACGAGGAATATTTTCTAGTCTTATTAGACCTAAATGCATGATAATATAACTTCGTTATATTTTTAAAGTGACTCGTTTCAAAAATTAATTTCCTGGAGCGCGTTTAGTAAAAATAGTGAATAGTGCTTGGGGATTTTATCCGCGTAGGAGCACAATAAACTTGGAATATTGGAGACTTGTACCATGGTCCTAAAATAGGTAATCGTATGAATAAATATTCAAGTGATAGTTAGTAGTGCAATCGTTATATGAATTTATCGGAAGTTCGCGTTATAACGTTAAAATTGTCGGTACGCGTTTTCACACGCGCGACTTTATTTGAGGGACTTTAGACCCTTATTTTGGGACAATTAAGAGTGAATAATATTTACAGGAATATAAATGCATTGGAGGTTCAGTGCACTAGTGAACCAAACGCGCGAGAAAATCGAGCTCTAATCGCGCCAAACGCACCCTAATGTGAGTTGACTAATGGGTGATTTGAGGCCACAAGTTATTGTCACCCATGTTCGGCAGAGAATAACTAAGATTTATATTTCGGGGTGACCTATAAACAAAAGAATGAAAGAGTAATCTGGCTCGAACTTCCATTATGCATGGCTACTCTTTTGATCCTTCGATTTGCCTGACAGGTTAGCATTTGACTTAAGCCAACTGGTAAGATGACAACTTTGGAAGAAATGCGTAAAGAATTGAACCTTCTTCGAAACGAGGTAGAATTTCAAAGGAAATTAGCTGACTACTGGGAAGGACGGTGGAAACAAGAATATGCAGAGAAAATTGAATTACTACGCCAAAATGTAGGATTAGAGAAGAAAAGCAAAGAAAAGCCTCGAACTGGCCAAGCCGCCACTTCTCATGCACATTGTGGATACTGTGGCAAGGTTAACCACGTTGAGGCCGAGTGCTGGATGAAGCAAGGAAAGTGTCTGGGGTGCGGTAGTACCAAGCATAGGATTTCAAATTGCCCTAAAACTTTTAAAAAGAGGAAGTACTCAATAGCCAACTAGGTCCACCGCAAAGCGATTAAGTGCCAGATGGGAGTAATTAGTGCTAATGGCTATGAACGGGGTCCTAGTAGTGAAGGTTCCACAGATTGAGATGGTTTGACTTCACTCGAGGAATAGAGGTTGTAGTTTTACCCTAGACTAGGCTAGCACCTTTAGAGGTTGTGATCTTTAAAAAAAAAAAAAGAGAAAAAGTCTTTTGTTGTTTTGTATCCTGGCAACTTGACATGTTTTGCTACAATCCTATCGTTTCTCCTTTTCCTTTTGAGAGGAGTTCATAAACCTCTTCCAACTGGATGTAATTATTATGATCATTATGACTCATGAAAATTTACTTCGCTTTTAATTGTTTTTATGACTTACACGTATATTTAAATCCTGTTCCACGCCCTTAGAATTATAATAAGACACGAATGGTATTGGATGTGATCGAGATTTTGCTTGAGAATATAGACCACCTGAGATCTTGATAGTGACTAGAGATCGGGATCGAAGTGAGGACTTAGTGTTGAAATGGAATTCAATGATTAAAATGCCAATTTGAGATATTAAAATCGGTGAAATTGAGTTAGTGAAAGGAAATAATTAATGGATTCAATGTGCATAACGATTAAGGACTAGATATCGTATTTGGAATGAAGGCTAGAAGCTATGTATTGATAGATTATGGAGTCTGGAGCGATGTGACCATTAAGAGCAACCACCATTTTTCTTACATGGATAAGAATTCAATAATTTGTAAGGAGCCGTGATCCTATTTAAGTTGGATTTAAAGAAGAGATATTACCCATTTGGGAACCCTAGGAACTAATGTGGTTAATACCGCTTTCAAATTAAGACATGGACACTCTAAAATTTTCGGTACACCCTTCGAGTTGACAGATGCACTAGAAGTATTTATGGACCCAAGGTATCGGAGTTAAATCGTATTTGGACAAATCGGTGGAGGCATTTATTGATGATATATCGATATACTCTAGTGTTGAGAAGGTCATGAGAGACACTTGATGGTAATTTTACGAACCTCGAGAGAATGCCAACTTTTGTTAAGTTCAATAACTGTGAGTTCGATTGGAAGAGATAACCTTTCTAGGTTATACAGTATCTAAAGAAGGAATTATTATTGACTCAACTAAAATGAAAGATTGTATAAGAGAAAACGACCAGAAAAGCATATTGAAATTTGGAATTCTCGGAGTTACCCGAATACTACCTTTGGTTTATCAAGGATTTTTATAAGAGTGCAAGACTTGGCAAACCATTTGAGGTTCTAAATGTAAGGGAAAATCTTGAAATGAAGAATGTTAATCGGTGTACATGTGTAGGGGGTAATTTTGTGCTTTTTACAGATGACTCAAAGGATGGTTTAGAATGTATATTAATAAAACATGAAAAGGTGTTTGTATATGCCTCTAGGAAGTTAAAATATTATGAGAGGAAGTAGCCAACTCCTAATTGAGAGTAAATAACTACAATATTTGCCTTAAAGAAGTTAAGATATTGCCTATACGAGGTAGACATGAGGCCAATTAAGTTGCTCTATAACTCGGAAGTTGAAACGCCTATTAAAAAAAAAAAATGGGTTTGATTGCTAGTCGAAAGAATGGAATCTGTCAAGCATAAGTTGGAAGAACGTAAGTTGGTGATCGATCTGATAGGCTTAACCATGAGGGGAATGATATTTCCTCAGGTGTGAATTTCGAGGACGAAATTCTGTTAAGGAGGGGAGGATGTGAAGACCCGAAAAAAAATTTCTTATTTTATCAAATATTAATGGTTTAATTAAGTATTTATCCACCTGTTTTCCCCAAATAATTTATTACGACCATTTTAAATCCATTCGTATGGAATAATGTCTTCATTATGTTTTGAAAGTGTCCCGTTAACAACTTCAATTTTCGGAAGGATTGGTTAGGCGAGAAATAGTGAACACGAGTGTTTCGAGGTGATATTATATTCGAAAGTATGATTCTCCTGGGAAATTAAGAACGGACAATAGCAGATTAAGAAAAGTTAATCGAGAATTAAAGGTGAATAAGTTTTAAGTGAGCGTATACTACTCACGCGTGGATAGTTTTCCAAAAGATGCATGGATACAAATTATTGGAGGTTTGAGGAGTTAATACTCGACTCATGTGAGGACTCGTAAAAACTATTATTTTTAAAGCCTAATTTATGGCTTAATAAATTATTTAATTGGATTTTTGCCACGAGTAATATTTTCTAGTCTTATTAGACCTAAATGCATGATAATATAACTTCGTTATATTTTTAAAGTGACTCGTTTCAAAAATTAATTTCCTGGAGCGCGTTTAGTAAAAATAGTGAATAGTGCTTGGGGATTTTATCCGCGTAGGAGCACAATAAGCTTGGAATATTGGAGACTTGTACCATGGTCCTAAAATAGGTAATCGTATGAATAAATATTCAAGTGATAGTTAGTAGTGCAATCGTTATATGAATTTATCGGAAGTTCGCGTTATAACGTTAAAATTGTCGGTACGCGTTTTCACACGCGCGACTTTATTTGAGGGACTTTAGACCCTTATTTTGGGACAATTAAGAGTGAATAATATTTACAGGAATATAAATGCATTGGAGGTTTAGTGCACTAGTGAACCAAACGCGCGAGAAAATCGAGCTCTAATCGCGCCAAACGCACCCTAATGTGAGTTGACTAATGGGTGATTTGAGGCCACAAGTTAATGTCTTCTCTTGGAAGCTTAAAAATCTGATCACACTCTCTCTCCTCTACCCAAGACAGCCGACCAGCTCTTCCTCCCTCTCCAACTCCATTGTTCCAAAAATTTCTTACCCAAATCACCACCAAAACATCTCCAAATTCAACCAAACTTGCACCATACTTAGCTTAACACTAGGAGATCATTTTGAGCTGCAAAAGGGTGCTGGAAATCACGGTTTCTTGGAGCATTTTGAGGGCCAAAAATTCTGATTTGGTACACTAAGAAGGTATAACATGATCCATCACCTTAAACTTGATTTATAGTAGTAGATATGCATCTCTAAGTACTTGCATGTGTATGGGTGACTTGATATTGTTGGAAATTTGAAAAGTGGGCTCTAGGAATTCCCACACTCGGGTTGTTGCTGATTTGATGATTAATGGTGGATATATTGTTGGTTTAGTGGTTAAAATGATGGATAAATGGTGTGTAATTGATAGAAACTTCATTGGGTGCAAGAAGCAAAAATTTTCCGAAACTACCCCTGTTTTGTTCGGCCATGATCAGGCCCATTTTTGGTGATTTATTGGCATGAACCTGATGTTTATATGTTATATGATATGTGTAAAAATTTTCATTGGAAAACATTGACGTTTGGATGGGCAAATGAATTCTTTTGAGAAACTAGCAAATCTGGAAAACTGTTCGCGTATGATTCTGACCAGTGGTAGTATTTCGGCTATAACTCTGTCCTCGGATGTCGAAATCATGTGCTGTCAGTGGCGTTTGAAACTAGACATTCCTGGCTTTAATTTGGTATAAAATGCACGTTCTGATTCTTTGTGAGTGAGCCGAACCACTCGTTTTAAGTTAGCTGTCCTGTCTCTCGGATTTGCTGGAATGGCTTGTAGAAGCAGCAACTTGAGGCTCAATTTTGAGCTGGTTGCTTGCCGAATTTCAAAACATTTCCTTCTGTGAACTTTTATTCCTATGAATGTATTTTCCAACGCCATAAACCATGCTCAATTCCAAGCTAAATTGACTGAGTTGTGACCAAAATAAGAGGACTGCCCTGTTTTGGAAAAACGTAATATTTGGGCTGGTTTTGGACAAAAACCGTGAGTGATCTTATTAATTGAAATTTCGATGCTAAACCATTACCAAAGGTATCATGGTTGTATCTTAGACCATTATTTCACAAATTAACCATGGTTGGATAGCTTTCTTGGTTAAACGATTTGAATTGGGGAAAAGAAAGTCAAAAGGCAGATTGCCTTAGAAATTTTCCGAAACTTTGGATGATTAGTTAACTACCTTCCCGAGGGTATTTTTCCCTGAAATTTGACAGAGATATACCTTCCATATAGTATTGAAATACTCCCAATTTTGGTATCAATCCAAGTTCGTTTCGATACCTAATTAAATTTCTAGTGTTGGAGGTTCAAATCTGGAAAATTCTTCTCCAGTCTCGAAATTTCCCAACTTTGAGCTACCGTATCTCGGTACCCAAAACTCCGATTCTTGATCCGCTTACTTTGCTATAAACCTCACTTGCAACTCTATTTGAGTTATAAATTTCAAAGGCTGGTTTGCAACGTGTAAATCGTGCCGAATTTTCAAAGTTGGCCGAAATCCAACTTAATTCTGCCTTGTAAACGAGTCTGCACCTTCAAGCCCATTTTTGAGCACTTTCCACTTCGATTCATGGAAAAGTGTCTTCTAAGAACTTTTAACACTTTCCAAAAGGTTTCCAACGGTATAAAGTTTTCCAATTTTGGACTTATATCGGGAGAGATACGAATTTTCAAAGATTCATAACAAAATTGAATTTTTCAATTTTCACGGCAAAGGAGTTTTTCCAAAAACTCTTAATTTTCTTAGCATTATTCAAACGTTTTGCCCTCGATTTTCATGATAAAAACTCAATTAATATTGTACTTAATAAAACGCAAGTTGAATCTCGATTTACGAGTAATTGAGGTTCATTTTTGTGAAATATTCGTTAGATTGTACTAATGTACAATCTTACTTGATAATTGAGATACTTGAGTAATTATCCACCATTAACTGCCAGGCACACAAGGAGACCTTCAAGAGGATCTCACCGTGGACACTTGAACTCCAGCGAATAATCTTTATTAAATTGCTCGGTGAGTGTCAAGTGTGTGAATCTTTGATACTTGCTTAATTGTGGTAATTATTAGAGATTTTAAAAAAATAAGGGCGGGTGTGTACTTTATCGCATCCGTTCTGATTTCAAATGAATGAATGAAATGTATTGAATGAATGAATGAAATGCAATGCTATGTAATGGTTACATATGTCGTTGGAGTGAACCTCCTCGACTTTCAAATGAATGGGGGACGCCCAAACTCATAGGCCGACCTTGAACTCGAGCCGGCAATGGGCTTGGTCGGGAACTTGGGCGAGCCATGAGATTATAAGCTCGACCTAATAAGAGGTCTTGCTTGGCATACTCGTCGACTATCGCCCTAAAAATAGACTTGTGGGCCCTTGGGGTGTACGGTGGACGGAGGGAAGTAAGTGGTGACCTACGGAAATGGAAATACCGACCCGGTTGACAGGAGGGTCAATGCGGGAAGGTATACGAATGACAACGGCAGAGCGAGTGGAACTTAGCTCCTGAGAGCTACTATATCCTTGAATTGTTTCTGATTATTTTTCCTGCTCAAATGGTACTTTATTGAAATATCACGGTTTTATTTAATAAAGTTGAGATTGCTATTTGAACAATGTGCTTGCATGTGTGTCCTTGGCATCACGAGCGTTTTGCTCACCCTGTAGATTTGTTTTCCTTAACAGGACTGGAAATGGAGTTAACGCGGAGAAATCTCCTTTTAGATATATTGTGTTTTAGGGTTTCAAGTGTATTTTGGCTCGACCCCTTTATGATTGTACTTTTGGAAGTTTAATGTATCATTCGGATATATGGGGTGTATATTTTGGAATTTAAGTTGTATTATGAACGCACGACGTGCGGGTGGCAAGTGATAGGTACCTTGTGATGTGACTCTGAGAACTGTATGGATATTGTTAAACATGAACGTTTCCGCACTATATGTATTTGCACTAATTTGATTGTGGTATCTAGTATCGCCTTAAGCTTGAACGTTTATTGCTTGAGTCCTGGCGAGAGCTAGGCAGGCGTTCCGCGGATACCCTTTGGTGCGCCTTAGGGAGAAGTGGGGGCGTCACAATTTATGTTTTCTTTGCCACTTTGACTCAAATAGCGATTTTAAAGTTTTACAAGTGAGTCTAAGTTTTACAAATATTTTACTTATGTCCTTTGGTTTCAATGTACTCTTTTCACTACTAAAACCATATTTATACTTTGTACTAGTATGTATTCGACTTGTCTTTGACTCACTTACATCTTTGATGGTTGAAGCATAATGTGTTTGTTTGATTATTAGGGTTCCTTGGTGATTGAGAGTATTATCCGGAAGGAAACTTTGGACGTTATTTTGCTTAAATAGGTGAGTGTTCCTTGTTTGTTATATTCTCCTTGACTTCATGACTTGTTGTTGTTGTTTGATAATGTGTGAAGTGTTTTCAAGGATTTCCAAAACGAGTTTTCTAGGCGAGCGTGTATTTTATCGCACTTGACCTAAATGAAACGTGAAATTTTCAATGATTTAATGATTGATACATTAGTTGTGCATGATGTAAGCCTTTTGGCTGAATTGGGCCCTGCCCTTCGTTACCGATCGACTCGAGCCAAAAGCGGACTCGGTCGGGCAATATGGTGACCCTGGGTGTGAACGTTGGTATACCCGAGTATTACCTTGTTGTCGGGTGGAGTCTGGCCAACATCCGGATGGGGGTGAAATGAAATGAACGAACGAACGAGGGTTTTACTTACAAAATGCATTTTTTTAAAATGATCGGAGGAATAAGGGGAATGGCAAGAGAACGAACGAACGAACGAACAATTGGCTCCCTGTGAGCCCGTATCCTTTTAATGAATGTGTTACTATTACTTTCCATTGTAAATGTTTCTTGAATTATTGATACTCTATGTTTAATGTATTGAATTGATTGTTTGATTATGTATTCGGAACCTCATTGAGCTTTTAGCTCATCCCTTTAGTTTTGTTTTCCTTAACAGGGGAAGGCGAGCAAGGACGAGAGCTCGGTAGAGATTAGCCTAGACTAGTTTTTTTTATTTTGTAATGGTTCTCACCCTAGCGCTTGGCACGGGTTGGATGTATGATGAATTGAGAACCTTTGTATATTTGAGTCTGTACTCCTTTTGAGATAGAAATGTACATAAGGTTACTCTAGGTTTTGGATTGTTATTATGTTTCATTCTTGTGATTTTATTTTGGAATTGATTGAGGTATAACTGAGTCCCGGCGAGAGCTGGGCAGGCGGTCCGCCGAACCCTTTGGTTCGCCTTAGGGGGAGGTGGAGCTGTCACATATTGTTCATCTGCTCACAGGTCTGCCTCCTTTGTTGTCTACTGCAATTCCTACTAAAATAAGCTGCAGACTTGTCATAGTTTATGCACTGGCCTGAGGCTAGTTCATATTTTGCAAGGATCCCTTTCATGACACTAGCTTCCTGTGGGTGTGCCTTACAGCAAAACAATGAGTCATCTGCAAAGAATAAATGGGAAAGTATAGGTCCATTTCTACTCACTTTGAGTCCTGTGATCTTCCTATTTTCAATTGCCTTTTCCATGAGATTGGACAAACCTTCTGAACAGAACAAAAAGAGGTAGGGAGATAAGGGATCCCCTTGTCTAATACCTCTACTAGGCTTAACATATCCTACCCTTTCCCCATTAACATTAAACGAATACGTCACTGAAGACATGCAATTCATAATCCATCTTACAAAAATAGGACAAAAACCCATTTTTAGCATCATTCTACCCACAAATTTCCACTCCACACAATCATAAGCCTTTGACATGTCAAGCTTTAGGATCATAAAAGCAGTATTACCCTTCGTTTTGCTTTTTATAAAATGCATGATTTCATGGGCCAAAATGATATTATCCACAATCTGTCTACTAGGTACAAAGGCTGACTTGGAAGAGCTAATACATAAGGCAATAACTCTTTTTATTCCGTTGGCCAGAATTTTTGCAATGATTCTATAGAGCACATTACAGAGACTAATTGGCCTATAATTTGGCAGAGAGATAGGATTATCTACCTTTGGAATGAGGGTTATACTAGTCTCATTTATGCTCTTCAAAAGATGGCCATTACTCAAAAAACGTTGGATAGCAGACACCACATCATTTTTGATAGTATGCCAATATCTTTGAAAAAATAAAGGTGTCATACCATCAGGTCCAGGTGCTTTGTTTGGGTGCATGGAGAACACAGCTGCTTTAACCTCCTTTTCCTCCACTGGTTGTATCAAACTTTGGTTTAGCCTACTTGTAATTGATACAGGCACCCCTTCTAGCACTTCTTCTATATTTTTTGGCTGAGATGTTGTGTACATTTCTTCATAGTACCTGCAAATCTCCTGGATGATTTGTTGATTATCCGTACACCATTCGCCATTTCCTTTCTGCAAGTTGGTTATTTTATTCCTTTTCCTTCTTGTTTTCGCGCCAGCATGGAAGTACGCTGTGTTCTTGTCTCCTTCCTTGGGCCATCTACTCCGTGCCTTTTGTGCCTAGAATAATTCCTCAGCTTTGTAGGCACTGCTCAATTTTAGTTTCATTTCCACCATCCTCCCTCTTTTTCCTTTATCGTTTGACTCGTTGAGCTCCTATATCTTCTCTTTAATCTCCTTGATCTGTATTGCAGTGTTTTGTTTATGCAATCTATTCCAACTTAACAGGGCTATCCAGCACTCTCTGATTTTCCTAGTAATTTTGAACATCCTTGAGCCCACCTGTGGTTTTTCCCAAACAGTTTTTACTACCACTTCTACCTCTTGGTTTTGGGCCCATTTTTTATCAAACACAAATCTTTTCCTCATTTTCTTTAGCTCGGGTATAGTAGTCAGTACCAACATTGCATGATCAGAGGCCTCATTTTCCACATGCTTGCAAATTGCCTCCCCGAACATTTGGAACCAACCTGTACTACTCAAGCATCTATCGAACCTTTGTTTTATCTCCCCTTCATTTTCCCATTGGTTGCTCCAAGTCCAAGGGTTTCCTTCAAAATGTATATCTACCACCCCAGTTCTCTATATGAAGTTCCTGAAGTTCCTAAACCTGCGCTCACTTCTTGTTCTACCCCCCCTCCCCAATTTTTCTTCATTTGATATGATATCATTGAAGTCTCTAATCATCATCGATTTATCCCCCCATACCTTCATTCTTTCCTTCAAAAACTCCCATTGACCCCTTCTGATTACATCATCTGTACTAGCATAGAATCCAATATACCACCATTCTTCCCTTACATCCTCATCAATAATTTTAATCTCAATTGAACATTCCAAAGTATAGATCCCTCGGACTTCTGCCTCCTGCTTCCAAAACATGGCTAGACCACCAGCTCTACCTTCTGGTTCTACTACAACATTTTTGTCAAACTGTATTTGCTTCATGACAACATCCATAACTCTTTATTCATTTTTTGTTTCTGATAGAAATACTACCATTGGAGAGTGGAGGCATATGACCTCCTTGAGTTGGGGAACTGTCAAGGGGCTCTCGGTACCTCAACAGTTCCACGCCATGACTCCCATTTACACTGTGGAGACTTCTCTGGGCTTGCCTCCATCGCCCCTTGTTGTGTTCGTAGTATCACATCCAGTTTCAGCATTTTTGGTTTTTGCTCCTCCACTTCGTCAATCTCCATCATACTACCTCCCTGAGCATCACTTGCTAATTACCTCTTCCCTCTCATTCTGGAACTTCCTATTTCGTTTGTAACATCAGTCATAGGTTTCCTTGTGACTCTTGGCCTTCTTTTCGACTGCATTCCTCCCTTTTTAGTTCTATCTTTTTCTTCCACCACATGTTGTTGATTCTCCTGCGCCCTTTGTCCCTCATTGTTACTCAGTCTACTTCTTTTTTCACAGTCATCCGTGTCCATCACCTGGACTACTACAAGCTCTTTTTTGTTTTCATCCCCCTGTTGGTGCCTTTGTTCTATTTCACCCCTTTTAACACTCATCTCTTTCCCCTCCTTACCTCCACTAGCTCCCTCTTCTCTTTCTACTCCCTCAATATTTTTTATTTTTCCTCCATCTTTTTTTGAATTCTTCTCCTCTTATTGCTCCTTACTCTTTTCCTTTTTTGTCATATCCCCTCCCCTATTCTCTAGGCTAATCTCTGTCCTACTTTTCTGATCTCCCACCCCTTCTCTCTCCTGTATCATACTTACTTGTCACTTTTGTGCATCTATCCTCCCTATCATGCTTCCTTCTAATGATCTATTGGCCCTTAAAGGAGAGGCCATGATATGCCCTGCCCTCATCCATGCCCCGTACTAGTCTTCTCTCTAGTTATGCTCATTTTCCACAGTTGCTTTGCATGTTTTATCTCCATGCCCTATTATTCCACATTTGTAGCAGAAATCTGGGCATTTTTCATATCTAAACTCAACCCAGATTGGGTTCCCATTGAACTTGACAGTGGTACCCCTTGCCAATGGTTATGATATATCTATTTCCTCCAGGATTTTCATATGTCTCCCCTCCTTTCCTCCTCTTGGTGGGATGATAATTTCTCTAATGGCAGAGAACATTTGTTCGAGCTTAAATTCCACTGCTTTACTCAACCAGTGGATTGGGAGATTCCACACTTGTATCCACATGTGAGATACATGGAACACTTCTGTACTTTTCTCTATATCTGGAGCCCATGGTTTTATGACAAGCAGTTGGTTATCAATAACCCATGGTCTTCCATTCATGGCTTTATCCTTGTCTTTGTCCTCTGCAAAGTTAAACTGGAAGACACTGGGGCCGAGTTCCACAACGTGTAGGTTCCTGGGGTAGCCCCACATGTGTGATGTGTAGTTTTTTACCCCTGTAAAGTTTGGAACTTTCTCACCCATAATCCTTCCTACCAAGCTCAACTTACATTCCTCAACTCTCTCTAGCACATCCTCTGTCTCTAAGTCTATTCCTGCCATTTCTTTGTTGCTTAGGTCAAACCGTTGGAACGCCTTTGTGAGTGTCGCCGCCATACTGCCGTGCTTCTAAGTGGTGCCTGTGTCAATTGCAGCTGCTAATACCAGGTTTGCTACCTTTTGGATCTATAGGAGTCAGAGCAATCTGAGTTAACCACAAGATAACATAGTTTATAAGCAGAAGTAAAAGAAGAGAGTGAAAGAAAGAAAAAACAAAAAAAAGTAGAAGAAAAGGCCCAGAAAGCCAAAAGCTTTAAAAGCCAAAGTGGAGCTAAGCTACTTTATGACCCCATGACCGACAATATCAAAGCTCCTGCATTCAATACTGGGAACAGAGTACCGACTTGCATCCTTCTGCTGAGACAGCTTCCAGTAACAGTTTAGATCTAATACTATTTGTTTTGTGTGTTGCTAGATTATTTGGAAATTGTATTTTGGATTTCTTGAAAATATTGGATTTGGCGGTATTTGCTACGGTATTGGATCTTGTGTTTTGAAGTTTGAGTGTTGGGTTTTGAAGTTTGAAATTTGATTGTTTGAAAGTTTGAAACTTTTTTGTCTCCCACACTGGAGAGAGGATTCTCTACTTAGAGAGAGAGCTCCCATTTTAGGGAGTGCCTGGTCTATCTTAACTATTGTGGGAATGTCATTGATTGACTTGAAACATAAACTTGTGCTCATTCTCGTATTTGATTATACTCAGAGTTGATTGCCTGAGCATCTGCTTGTGCAGCTTTGATCAACCACACGGAAGGTTGACTTCCCCCTAGTTTTGCTAGGTAGCTTTTAGCACTAGTGGCCAACGTGGCAAATAATAGCATTGTTTTTCATCTTCTTCATTCATGTGGCTAACCATGTTGATGTCCTTGTTGCCGGAGGAGGTGAAAATGACATCTCCCCTAGAGACCACATCTTCCAGCATTGAAACTAGGGAACTTCCACGAGGCCTTGAAGAGTAACGCTGAGTCCACTGAACTTTGTCTCGGTGGCCACAAGAAAATCCTTTTTTTGGATTGTAAGTGAGAGTTCGAATTTCATCTGTAGCAAAAAAAATTTAAAGAAAGTGTTAGAACATCTCTTTGGTCTATTCAAATCCCAATTGCAGCAAAAAAAAAAATTCAAAAGAGATGTCGGAACACTCTTTTAATTACACGGCCTCTTTAGATTTCTTTTCCTCGTAGAATAGGATAGATTAGATTATACAAATATTATTGTTACCATAAAGGAAAAAAGGAGCCTTGAAGAGCACAAATTGGATCAACCTCAGTCACATAACACAACCACCAGCTTGCTTCTCCAACTTGAAGCATCGGAAGAAAGTATAATTTGAATCAGTCCGACGACTTGGACTTTTCCAACTTGGCAAGTCCACGCAAGACTTCACAGCGAGACTGCCATCCTCGCTTAATTGTCCGGGACCAACAATCCGCGGCCTCACCTACTTAATAAATGCCAAACGACTTTGAATTAGCAGCAAATCCCAATCCTACGCCAGCTTCTTATTTTGTCTTCAATGATGCAACTAGCAATCATTCCATAAAAATATTGAGTTAGCAATTTTTCCCACTTAATTTTGTTCCAATGTTTACTCTTCTTGTATACCTCTCCTTCCACTTCAGTCTGTTGTTCACCATCACTTCCAGTGACACTCCACCTTACACGCCCACAGATTATATTCTGATCAACTGTGGCTCATCCTCAAACGCAACTTCAACCGATGGCCGACACTGGGAAGGCGATGTGGGCTCAAAATTCTTGCCGAACGACGTTGCAAATATTTCATTAGCAGACACAGCAACCGAACAACATTCCTCAGTCACCCAAATCCCTTTTCTAACTGCCCGTATCATTCGATCTCAATTCTCTTATACCTTTCCAGTCTCCCCCGGCGAAAAGTTCCTCCGCCTTTACTTCTACCCGTCCTCCTACTCCAGTGGCCTCAATACATCTGAATCTTTCTTCACTGTCACGGCTAATAACTACACCCTGCTCAGCAACTTTAACGCATTTCTTATAGTTTCTGCCAAGAAATTCGCACCTGCCTCCCTCATTAAAGAATTCATCATCAATGTTCAGGGTATGAATCAATTCCTCAAGGTTAACTTTTTGCCCTCTATGAATTCCTACGCGTTCGTTAATGGAATTGAAGTTGTTTCAACCCCGGACGACCTCTACATGGGTAACCATGACATGTACGCTAATCCCCTTAAGTTCGTGAATTGTCCCAATGTTCAGTTCGAGTTTGATCAGAACAAGACTGCCTTCGAAGCTCTTTACAGGCTCAATGTTGGAGGAAATGATGTTTCTCCGGTATATGATAGTGGGATGTTCCGAGAATGGGCTTCCGATGACAAGTTCATCTGGGGCGGAGATCGAGGAAATCCATTGAGCAATAATGAAATTGCTATCAAGTACACTCCGCAAACCCCAAATTATGCCGCGCCCCCGATAGTTTATGCTACCGCAAGGGCAATGGGCCAGTTTAGCACCAGCTTCAACTTGAGCTGGATCTTTCCCGTTGATTCTGGGTTTCTTTATCTCCTGAGGTTGCATTTTTGTGAGATCAATCCTGATTTGATTACAAAGGAGAACCAACGGGTGTTCACAATATTCATTAATAATAGAACAGCTGAGCCAGAGGCTGATATTATATATTGGGCACATGACCCTGGAATCTCGATTTTCAGAGACTACATCGTGTATGTTTCAAACCCACCAGATGGTCGCCGGAACAAGCAAGACCTGTTTCTTGCTCTCCACCCAAATCTTGACGTCAAGCCAAAATATGCCGATGCAATCTTGAATGGCTTAGAATTGTTCAAACTGAATAGCTCCGAAGGCAATCTTGCCGGTACCAATCCTGGCATTGCGGTGGATCCCAATTCCCTGGTGTCAAACACCAAGTCACCGAATAAGGGGAGCAGCGGGAAATTTCGGGTGTCTATTGCTATCGTGGGAGGGGTGGCGGGAGGGGCCGCCATGGCTTTAACCATAGGTTTCCGAACCCGGCTCCTCTCTAGGAGAGTAATCCTCCAGTTTCCCGCAATGCATACTTGGATGTCAGGCACATGTATTGAATTTTTAATCAATGGTCCGACAACACTACTCAACTACATGTTTCCCAACCATGGTTAGAAGACTCCAACCAACTTCAATCTCTCTCTTTTAGATGACTAAAATCGCTAGGACCTCTATGTCAACTTCTCCATAATTTTGGCTTTCATTCCCAAACGTTGTAAGCTATTACTTTTTGAGTTAATTTTTCCGACATCATTAGTGTAAACCTACTTTACATGGATGGCTCACCGTATTGCAGCACCTCGTTAATAAAAATTAGCAACCTATTATAATCTGCAACCATTACCTATTGCCAAATATAAAATAGTTTAATGATAAATATCTTGTTTAACTAACATGATAGTAGGAGCAAATTCCACGGCATTCATCATTTGTGAGGACCCGAAAAATTTCTTATTTTTTTTATTATCGAGTATTATTGGTCTATTTAAATATTTATTCACCTATTTTCTCTAAATAATTTATTTCAACCATTCTAAATCCATTCATATGAAACAATGTCTTCCTTATGTTTTTAAAACGTCCTGTTAGTAAATTTAATTTTCGAAGGTTCGTTTAAGTGAGGAATAATGAGTACATGTGTTTTAAGGTGATATTCTATTCGAGAGTGCATTTATCTTGGGGAGTTAAGAATGATCAATAGTAGATTAAGAAAGGTTAACGAGGAATAAATACTAGACTCCTGTGAGGACTCGCAGAAATTTATTATTTTAAATTCCATTTCGAACTTATTTAAATATCTAATGGCCCGTTTGTTCCGAATATTATTTTCTAACCTTGTTAGACCTAATTATATGGGTCTATAGCTTCGTTATATTTCTAAAGTAACTTGTTTCAAAATTTAATTTTTGGAAACTCGTTTACAGTGAATAGTGTTACGCGTTTGGAGATTATAGCCGATTTGGGAGTACAATAAGTTTGAAAAATTGGAGACTTGTACAATGGTCTTAAAAATAGGTATTTTATGTTTAAGTACTTAAGTGATAGTTAGTAGTATTATCGTTATAAGAATTTCTTGGAAGTTTCACTTTATCGCGCTTAAATAGGAAATACGCATTTTTACGCGCGCGATTTAATTGAGGGACTTTAGATCCTTATTTTGGGACAATTAAGAGTGAATAATATTTATATGAATATAAGTGTATTAAAGGTTTAGTGCACTAGTGAAACAAACTCGAGAGGAATCGAGCACAAAACGCGGGCGTACGCGCACTATTCCTAATTGACTTTGAAGCAAATTTTGGCCACAAATTTAAAAGCTTCTCACGGAAGCTTACTAACAGCACTAGCTCTTCTTTTCCTACTCCAAACAGCCAAACAACAAGGAAGAAAAACAGCTCCAAATTCCTCTTCATTTCTTCACTAAATCATCACCAAATCACTTCAAACTTCAACCACACCTTGCTAAGCATTTGGGGATTATCTTAAGCTACCTAAGAGCTTGCTTTTCCACGGTTTTTGTGAGCTCTAAGAGGACCAAAATTTCTGTTTAAGTTATCAACAAAAGTAAGTAACGATCAACCTTGATAATCTTGATTTATGGAAGTTCTATTGCACATCTAAGCTTATGCATGCATGTGGGTAGTTTGTTTATGTTGGAAAAATTGTTGTGTGGGCTCTATGAACTCCCATGTTGATTGGATGGACTGATTTGGTGAATGATGATGAAATTAATGTTGGTTTAGTGCTTATATTAGAGGATTAATGTGGGGTTGTTGAAAGAAACTCAAGGATGGTGTAATAAGCAAAAGTGACCATTTTACCCCTGCCATGTTCGTGCACTTTGGTGCGAATTTTTGAGATTTTAATGCCTTTTTTATGGTGTACACATGTTATAAGGATGGTGTAGAAAGTTTCATTGAAAAATAACATGATTTGGTTGGTCAAATGTGTCGATTTCTAAAGTTTGGCAGAACTAGAAAAGTTTCCCGGATTGCCCAGGCAGTCCTGTTGTTTCGGCTATAACTATTTACTCCGATGTCAAAATAGAGTTCTGTTTGTGGCACTGGAAACTAGACATTCTCAGTTTTCTATTGGTATAAAGTGCATGTCCTGGTTCCACTTGTGTGAGCCAAACCATTCATTTGAATTTTGCTGTCCTATTTCGTTGGTTCACTACAGGGTAGAACATGAACTACAACTTGATGCTCAAATGTGAGCTAGTTGTGGACGGATTTTGAAAATGGTTTCTTCTGAGAAATTGTAGCTTTATGAAATTATTTTTCAATGCCACCAACCATGTCCAATTCGGAGTTGAATTGAGTGATTTGTGGCCGTATTTCGAAACTGACTTCTTGAAGGAAAACTCTCCTTTTGGGCAGAATTGTAACTAAACTCGATTGAGACTTGTTAATTCGAGATTCTTGGTGTTAATCACCCAAAATTGTGTTTTGGATACCTCTTAGACATTTTCTATGTAAATGGACCGTGTTTGAGGTACTTTGTAAGCCAAATGTTTTGAAAACGGAAAACGAAACTCGCAAGGCAGATTTGCCTTGGAAATTTTGGAATTTTGGTGATTTGGTTAACCAACTTTTCATGCTTATTTATCCATGAAATTTTGGTGATTTGCCTTAGACATTATATGGTAGTATTATACTGCTAATTTTGGTGCTATTCCGAGGCCGTTTCATTGCTTAACTAAACTTCCAAAGTTCGTGACTTGAATTTGGAAAACCCTTGTTTAACAAAGAAATTTGGGTAACTTTGAGCTACCATATCTTGGTGCTCAAAACTTCAATTCTCGTTCCTCTTGTTCCATTTTAAACTTTGATTGCAGCTCTAGCTGACTTTCAAATTTGAGAGGCTAGTTCCAATTCTGTGAATTTTGCCGAATTTTCCAATTTGGCGAAAAACCAACCCCGAAACTGCCTCGATAGTCTAGAACCGAAACTTTGAACCAAATTTTGAATACCTTCTGTTTGGAATCATGGAAAATGGTCTTTTAAGAACTTTTATTACTTTGAAAGATATTTCCAATGGTACCAAGTTTTTCAATTTTGGACTTGTAGAGAGTGAGATACGATTTTACAAAGTGAGTGCTCCAAAGCTGGAAAATTCATAACTTAGAGGAAATGAAGTTTTTCCAAACGCTCTCTCTTCCTTTGATATCACTTGATCGTTTTACACTCGATTTCAAAGATGGGAATCAGATTTCACTTGTGTTATAAAATCTCACTTTTGAGTCTCGATTTACGAATAATTAAGACTCATTTTCGTGAAATTTTCTGAGATCGCACAAATGTACAATCTTTCTTAATAATTGGGGTTGATAAGTGATTGTTCATTACTAATTGCTCAAGCACACAAGAGGACCTTCCAGAGGATCCCACGGTGGACGCTTGAACTTCAAGTGCCCCTTTTCTTCCTCATTACTTATATTGGTGAGTGTCAAGTGTATGAATACTTGATACATGCTTAATTGTTATAATTGTTTGGAGATTTTGAAAATGAAAGCGAGTGTGTACTTTACCGCACTCGTTCTTATTTGAAATGAATGACTTATGATTAAAATGAAACGAATGAATTATGAATGACTTAAATGAATGATTGAAATGTATTGAATGAATGAATGAAATGTAATAGTATGCTATGGCTGCATACGTCGCTGGAGTGAATCTCCTCGACTTATAAATGTTAACTGGGGGACGTCCAAACTCATAGGCAAACCTTGGACTTGAGTCGGCATGAGCTTGGTCGGGAACCTTGGCTAATCATGAGAATTACATGATAAGCTTGATTTATTGGAGAGATCTTGTTTGGCATACTCGTTGAAGTATCGCCTTATAAATGATGTTCGGGTCCGGTGGGGGTATGCACGGTGGACAGGTGGAAGTAAGTGGTGATCTACGGATTGGAAATACCAACCCGGTTGACGGAGTGTCATCGCGGAAAGGTATACGAATGACCTTGGCAAAGCAAGTGGAACTTAGCTCCTGAGAGCTACCATATCCTTGAATTGTTTCTGTTTACATCTTATTGGAATTATCAATTACTTGTACTTTATCAATTGACCTGTTATTTGGGCTTGTTACTTGGACTATGTGCTTGCATGTGTGTTCTTAGCCTCACGAGTGTTTTGCTCACCCTGTAGATTTGTTTTCCTTAATAGGACTGGACATGGAATGGACTTGGAGAAACCCCTTTTGATGTACTTTTGACTTAGGGTTTCTAATGTAATTTGGGCTAGACCTCTTATTGGTTGTACTTTTGGAAACCTAATATATGATTTGGATATTGGATGTATCTGGATGTTGTATGTTTTGGGTATTGATATAACTTTTGAGAATATGATGTAAGGATTGGATAATCACTATATATATATTGTTAAGTTTGGAAGTTTTTCGCACTTTCTTACTTATCTAGTGTTGTTGAATAGTATTGTGCTAAGCTTGAATGGATATTACCATGAGTTCTGGCGAGAGATGGGCAGGCGTCCCGCGGATACCCTCTAGTTTGCCTTAGGGAGAAGTGGGGGCGTCACATCATCACTAGTAATTCACCTCTTTTTTTGCCTCTTTCTATTGTATTATGGATTTGCAACCAAGTTCCTCTACTGATCAACTCAAAATTGGGATGACAGGTTAGACTTCTTTAATCTTTCTCTCTCTCTCTCTTTTATATGTATGATGTCTTTTATAAACCCAATTTAACTTAATTTTTGCAAAGTGTAAACCCTAATTCAATATTTGTTCAAGAATGGATTTTGTAGTATAAAAGAAAGATGAAATAAATATGTCGAAAAATAAGGAAAAGTAACTAAGTTCCTCTTTATATCACAAAATTATAGTGTAGATCGATTCCAACCATGTAAATGGAAATCCTTATTAAATCTGTTTTGAATATTTCAAGAGTGGTGCAAAACATCACAGGTTTGTATAGTACCTCTACTTTTTTTTTCTAAATGACATTGAAAATTTTTAACCTGATTTGACACCATACTCAATATTGCAGAGTTGCACTTCAAGGGTTGCAAGTATTATGTAACAAACTTGATGATTTGCCCTACGAAAATGAGCAAGACAGTAATTTATCTAACTCACATTCTGAAATTCACGATCTCACTCAAGGTCAAACATCTCAGAAGAATATATTTAGTCCCATAACAGTTGCATCAAAAGGGCGTCCTCACACCTTACGAATGAAGGGTGGTTTAGAAAAGTCTTGTAAAAGCAATAAATACTCTTATTGCATACAGAAGGGGCACAATAGAAGTACGTGTCCCAAATTAAAGAATTGCGTCGACTGTTAAGTGCAATAAATGTTCTTGTTTAGAGCTTGGTAGCTTGATGTATTACCTTTTCATTCATTCGCGTGTACTGTTTAGATGTTTAGATTACTTCACTAGAATGATAGTTTGTTATCAAGTTTGCTTGTCTAGGTTTAGATTACTTAAGTAGAGTGATAGTTTGATGTATTTATCCTTTCACTGATACATGTTCACGTGTCCACTTCAAATGACTTGACCAAAATATTTGTCCCCTTTAAGTGACTCGACCAGAATATTAGTTTTAATTGGAATGTCATTATATTGTTATTTATTATTTGTTAGTAATAGCATACAGAGGGAGACCAAACAGTTAGGCGAGAGAGCCATGTTATAAAAATAAAAAGACAAATTTATGCATCAATAATATACTAGTACGTTTAGCATTAGCATTTCAATAATATAAGATTGTCCATCCAAGACCTTTCAGATTGATTGGAGTACTGTAGCTTGTGAATTGATCGAAATACCCTTGACTGTTCATAGACCTTGTTTTGCGGACAGTTTTCTCTCCTCTCCAAGATTTTGATATTTGACCCTGAAAATGTATGATTAGGCTTTGGAGGTCTTCATAAGAAATGTTGGTATATGTCTTAGCTTCGTAATGCCATAAGATTCGTGTCAATCCGATAAGTGTAGCTTCAATTGTGATTAAAGTGCCAAAAGGCGATAGAAGCTTGATGATATTAGAATTCCTTTGCTTGACCTGATATTTGTAATCTAGGGTTTCAACTTGAGCAAGGCAATGATGTATGCTGGATAAGGTTCGTGAGCCATGGTTGGTGAGTGATCCCTCACTATTTCCCAAAAGTTACTTTTGAAATAATTCTTGCATTGATTACATGATTGCATATCATTGTGTTTGTGTGTGTGCCATGACATTTTGGCTCCGATGAGTTCTTGGAAAAATCTTGTGCTTAGAACCAACGTCTCCACTACTGTTTACGCATTCTTTGGAGCACGATGGCTCCTTATTTCTGTTTATCGGTTACTTAATCTAAGGGAGCGTTGGATATTTAAGTACAAGGATTTTACTGGCTTACAAGAGCAAACTCCATACATTTGATCACTGATTCATGACATCATTTACATGCACTATCAGAAAGCTTATTTGATTTCTGGATTTTACTGTTCACTCGCTGAGCTTCTAGCTCACCCCAAATGTTTTCTTCTCCCCACAGGGATCGAGGCAGAGGAAGCGCTTGTATTACATTATTTGTGTGTCTGGATGGCGTATATCTTGTACAGTTTGGATTTGGATTCATTTTGTGTAATAGTTGGGCTAGTGTGACTGTTTGGAATTGAAGTGGATGTATGTGTACATTCCACGCTTAGATTTAGTTTCCACTTCGTTTATGATATGTAATTCTTGGAGAATTTGATGTATATTTGAGATATATCTTGTAATTTAATTGAGAACTGTAGTGAACGACTGAGTCCCGGTGAGAGCTGGACAGGCGGTCCGCCGAACCCTTTGGTTCGCTTTAGGGGAAGGTGAGGCTGTCACACAAAACATGTATAAAGAACCCTTCCTCGTATAACAATAACCAAATTAATTTAAAAGGAAAAGTCATCAGAAGCATCACCAGTTAAGCATGCATAAAACAAGCCAAGATTTCAAGATTAACCAACTCAAGAGGGAAATAGACGATGTATATAACTGCAAGAATTGTGCACCTTTACTGTGACGCCCTCACTTCTCCCAAGAGCGAACCCAAGGGTATCGGTAGGACGCCTGCCCAACTCTCGCTTGGACTCGGTACAATCCATAATTCAAAAGCTCGAAATACTGCGAATAACTTCAATATATATATTTAAAGTACTCTAAAACACTTCATACTTATAATAGTCAGCTCTAAAGCTTAACACAACCCAAAAGAATATTTACTACAACCATCTGCTGTAATACCACTTAAAGTTTTTAAAAGAGAACAATCTAGTACTATTTACGAGCACACTTGGTCTCGAATCCTGTTAAGGAAAACAAAAACATGGAATGAGCTACACAGCCTAGTAAGAATCCAAGACACTCTAGAAGTTCTAATAAATCAATTAATTTGAGCATACCACATATATGGTTCAATGTTGCATATTGGACACCTTAACATGAGATAGTCATCATTGTATGAGTACTTTGAATATAACAAAAGCATGGTTCAAGGTTGCACCTTAGCACATTAGCATGATACAGTTATCAATGTACGAGTAATTTGAGCATATCACAGGTATAGCTCAAGGTTGCATGTTGGCACATTAGCATGAAACAGTTATCATTATGTACAATAAACACACATTGAAGGATACAGTGTTCCAGTGGAACTATTTCGGTCAACTGCACCTTATAACTTCAGAATCCCCTCGGTTTGTCTGGCCATCACCTTATCCCTCCGGTGGTAGTACTCGAGTATACTGAAACGGTGGCTCAGGGTTCCAACCTACCCGACTGAACCCAGTCCTGGCTCAAGTAGGTTAGTAACTAAGGGCAGGGCCCAGTTCAACTTAGAGCTTACAACATGCACAAGTAATCAAATAAATCGGTAAATGGTAAAATTTTATCATTTTAGTAGGTCGAGTGAGATAAAGTAACACTCGCCTTAACATGGTGGATAATTTCGTATGAGCAATTATTAGTAACATTTAACACATAAACACGTAAGCAATATGCGGTAATTTCATATGAACATATAATTTACGGTAATCAAGTAATCAAGTAGTCAGGTAATCAAGTAAGCAGGTAATCACGTAGGTAGGTAATCAAGTAGGTTGGTAAACGGTAAGTAATTATGGTTAACGGTTAACGGTTAATGGTTTACGGTAAGTAATTACGGTTAGTTGGCAGATATTTTCCATTTTAATAGGCCGCCATTGGCTATTTCCCACTTTTACCACTTAAGAGTCGAGGAGATTCACTCTAGTCGACTTATGCAGCCATAGCACAATTAATCATTTAAACACTTCACGTAAATATGCGATTCAAGTATTTCATATCGAGTAATTCAAGTATACTTTATTTAAATATGCATGAGTGTGGTAAATACTTGACATGTAGCATTTAACACTTAATGATCATGGAATAAGCATGTCATAGACTTATTCAAATTACGTACTCCTATATGGAACACTTACCTAGTCAAAACAAATGAGTAAGCGCCCAAACAAGTGTTTAGGCGTCCGCTCCGAGTCCCTCTTGAAGGTCCCCTTGAGCGCCTGAGCAAGTAATAATTAACTTTACTTAAAATCATGCATTTACCAAGAAGGATGCACACTCAATTAGACTAAATCAAAGTCTTAAAAGAAAGCTTCAATTCTCTCTACTCGAGGTTCAAGAGTGGAGTTTTAAAGTTCAAAGAGAGTCTAACATCGTTCATGAAATCAAGTTCAAAGCGTTCAATCTATATCGAGAAAATAAGTCAAGGTTCCAAAATTGCATTTTCTAAGAAATTGGCAAAATTCAGCTTTGTATGTCAATTTTAGAAAAATCATATCTTGCACTCAGTAGGTCTAAAGATCGAAAATGTAGAACCGTTGGAAACTAGTTCCGAAGTACTAAAGTTCCTAGAAGATACTTTTCTAAGATTCAAAATGGAAGACACTCAAATTTTGGCTTAAAGTGGCTGACTTGGACTCCCAAAACAGATTCGGATTGGTTTTTGGCAAACTTTGGAAATTTGGCAAAATTCACACAATGCGAACTAGCCTCCAAAATTTGGAACTCAATTAGAGTTGCAATCAAAGTTTAAAACAAAACAAATGGAACAAGAATCAAAGTTTGAGCACCAAGATATAGCAGCTCAAATTTGACCAAAAATTCCTCATTGATCAAGAATTTCCAGATTTGAAACATGAACTTTGGGACTTCAGTTGGACATTGAAATAGACTCGGAATGGCACAATGTGACAGCCCCACCTTCCCCTAAGGTGAACCAAAGAGGTTAGCGGACTGCCTGCCCAGCTCTCGCCAGGACTAACGGTGCAGTATTTCAGTAAAACAGTCAATAGCCATGAATAAAATCACAAGGGGTGAGGGCGAACAAGTACACCCTCACCTCAATCATTTCCAATAACCAAGTAAGCCTTCAAGGCATCAAATACACATAGCACAAAGCCACATTATAACAAGTAAGTGAGTAGTATACTCACTAATCAAATAAGTGCTATTTCATGCACTTCCGTCAGGGGAATGTCGTGAACCACCGTCACGCCCTAGAACAAGTAAACAAATGCAATGAGACTCGATAACGAGTCATATAGCAATGCCAATCACAACCCCAATAGGGTTTTATAAACATATACAAGTATGATAGCAAACCAGGAATTAAGAAAGGCCTTAAACTCAGGCCTTGGAAAGAAAACCGGATTCGACCTCATAATGCGGTAATGGCACAACTCTCACTACAATTATCGGATGGGGGTGTAAAACCCACCGATTCGAAGCTATGGAACAGGGCTACAACAATGAAGAAGGTCACTCAATCCAGTTCCTAGCTTAACTAGGTCGAAAATGCCAAATACTATACCAGAATTACCAAAACAGGTTTGCAAATCACACAAAACTGTAATTACTATAACTTAGTCTATACAAGTCCAAATGCCGAAATTCCAAAGGCATATGTTAGCTAAGACATCCAGCTACATTTCATCAGAAGACACCAACAACTAAATCCAAACCAATTCCAGTCAAAATGGCCAATAACCAGTACCGTTTTCGCATTCTGTCTAAAGCAGAACAGCTACAGTAATTTCGTCATAACTCATTCCACATTAATCTAAATGACCTGAAATTTTACAGGCACCTCAAACACATCAATACCTACAACTTTCATGTTTTGAGCAAAGTCAAATTCGGCCTCTAACCCTATGATCCAAAACCGGACAGAATTGTGGATTTAAGAACCCTAACTTTTCAGTTTTCATTCCAAATCCAAAATTGGTTGCATTTATCCACATTTCACATCCACTAGAGCCATTATAGTCCATTGCCAATCATCACAAACAACCACACCATCATAATCCAATTAAACCAGAAAAATCATCATAAAATGGAAAACTTCACCAAATCAATTCAAACCAAGATAAAAACCAGAAATTTCAGCACTTTAATCACTAATAAGCATAACTTAAGCATCATTAGATGTAGGAGGAAGATACACACACCACTCACCTAGTAACAAGAGAGGTAGAGGTGTTGGACACCTTAGCTCTTCCAAAAACTTCACCAAATCAACCACTAACACCAACTAGAAAGATTTTATGGAGTAGAAACTAGTTTAGTTGGTTGAGTTATGGATTGAAGCAAGAAGAAATCAAGACTTGAAGAGGTTTTCTTCCTTCCTTGAACTTGAGAGAGAGGGCCGGCCAACAAGAGAAGAAAAATTGTGAATTTTATGCAATTTTTGGATATTTAATCCTTTGGTCAAAAAAGTCAAAATTGTGAATAGTAAATCTTAAAGGAAAACCAATAACATGGTGACACTTGTCACTCTATTTAATGCATTCTTATCACTTCTTTTCTCTCTCACATCAATCACTTCACACACTTTACTTATCTCTTAACACCCGATAAAATTTACACAGTATCCGGAATTTAACCTAATTGGCCGAATTTTTCCGAACTTTTCGCACTAGTGGGTCCCACGTCCAATATATATTCTTAATTTTTTAAAAACTCACCAATACTAGAAAAATCATCTAAAAACTATAATTGCTCATAAAATCAACCCAGAAAATGTTTCTAAGCCAGAAAATGCAAAAATTATGCAATTAAGGGAACTAAAACCCTAGAAAAATTTTTAGTGTATTTACGGGTTCTCACACACAAAATTTGGTAGTATTACTCTACCATATAAGGGATATTTATCTGTCAAATTTCATATAAAATTTCATTCGGGAAGTCGGTTAACAAAGCCACTAAAGTTCCAAGAATTTTCAAGGTAATTCTGCCTTATACTTTAATTTTCTTTTTAAAAGTTTTGTTCCACACAATCAACTTCAATTAATTCAAATATTGAAACTAATGTTCCATAAACATCCAATAAGTAATTTAGAAGTAATTGACATCAAGGTTTTCAAAATATAACTTCCCAAATCAGATTTGACCATTCGGCCAAGAGAAAAGGAAAATTTTTCAGATTCGAAGAGCAATTTTGGGACATCATTTGTATATCGAAATGGTCTTAGATCGACACCAAAATTGGTACAATTTAACTTCCATATGAGGGCTACTCCTCTATAAAATTTCATTTGAAAATTCACACGGGAAGGTAGTGAACTAAACTACCAAAATTCAAGAAAATCCCAAGACCTATCTGTCTTTTGCTTCCTTCTTCATTTTCAAACATTTTGCCCAGTGAAAACGATTCAAATCTGGCCCATTTATGAAACAAAGGTCTAAGAAATATCCAAGATACATTTGGTAGGTGGTTAACACCAAGAATTTCAAGATCACAAGTCCCAATTCAAAAAGAGTCATTCAACTAGCCAAAAAAAGGGTTTTTTTATCACTAAGTCAGTTTCGAAGTTCAGCCACAACTCACTCAATTCAATTTGGAATTAAGTGTGGCTGGTGGCATTGAAAACTAGATTCATAAAGCAACAATTTCTTAGAAGAAATCATTAGCAAAATCTGTCCACAGCTAGCTCATATTTGAGCATCAATTCGCTGCTCAAAACAGAGCTCCCAGTGTAGATGCGAAACAGGATAGTCATGTTCAAATGATTGGTATGGACTACTCAGGTGGAACCAGGACATGCATTTTATACTGTTGGAAATCTGGAAATGTCTAGTTTCCAGTTCCACAAACGCACTCAATTTCGACCTCGAAGCAAAAAGTTATAGCTGTTTGAAAAACACTGCCAGAGCAGTTACGAGAAAATTTCCAGTTTTGCTAGACTTCCGAAATCACCACATTTGGCCAACCAAATCACGAAATTTTTTTTGATGAAACTTTGTACACAACCTATATTACACATATACATCTGAAACAAGTCATTAGAACCACAAAAAATTGCTCTAAGGGCCACGGTATGTACAGGGGTAGAAATGGAAAAATTCTCCCCTTCACTTCCTTTGAACTTTCCTTCAACAATACAACCTATTTCCACTAGATTAAACACTAATCCAACATTAATAACTCAAAACACAACAAATCAGTCCATCAAGCCATAGTGGGAGTTCATAGAGCCCACACACCGATTTTCCAACGTAAATAAAGCTACCCACGAGAATCCAAGAGCTCATGGGTGTAATATAACTTCCAGAAACTAAGATTTGAAGGTTTAATCGTCACTTCCTTTGCTAGATGTTTCAAGGCAGAATTTTCAGTCCTCTTTAGCCCAAGAAAAGCCATGGAAAGCAAGCTCTTTTGTAGCTTAAGATGATCACCAAGTACTTAGCAAAGTGTTGTTGAAGTTTGAGATAATTTGGTGAAGAAATGAAGGTGAAATGAAGAAGAAATTTTTGGTTCTTTTCCTTCCTTGATGCACAGCTGTTTTGAGGAGAAAAAGAGAGAGTTGTAGCACCACTTGAGGCGATGAAGAGAAGGGTTTTGATTTGGTGTGATGCTCCCATGAGAAGCTTAAGAATGTGTGGCCAAAATTACTCCAAAAGTCAACTAAGGATAATCGCGTATACTTGCGTTTCGTGCTCGATTCCTCTCGAGTTTGTTTCACTAGTGCACTAAACCTCTAATGCACTTCCAATCATATTATTATTATTCACTCTTATTAGTCCAAAAATAAAAGTCTAAAGTCCCTCAATTAAATCACGCGTGCAAAACGCGTACTTCCAATTTTTGCGCGATAAAACGGAATTTTCAAGAAATTCTTATAACGATAGCTTTACTAACTAATACTTGAATACTTAAATATAAAAATACCTATTTTAAGACTTATGTAAAAGTCTCCAATTTCTCAAGCTCATTGTACTCTCAAATCGGCTATAGTCTCCAAAATGCGTATTTACTATTCTCACTTAACGACTTTCAAAAATTAAATTTCGAAACGAGTCATTTTAAAAATATAAGTGAGTTATAGATCCATAAAATTGGGTCTAAAAAGGTTGAAATAAAATATTTGGAACAAACGGACAATTAAATATTTAAATAAGCTAGTAACAGGAGTTTAAAATAAGTAAATTTTTGCGAGTCCTCACATTTATTACATGTATAATGCTTAAATTACCACTGATTTCAAAAAAGGATGCTAGTAGAAAGCCATTCTTTTATGCAATAGTGGCATAGGAATGAATGCACACCTTTACCAGATTCCTTGGCATTATATTGAGATAATGCATCAGCTTTGATGCGCAGAAGCACAATTTGTGCTTGTTGGACCCTAAACTTGAAACAAATACATTAGTAAAACCGCATATCCCAATTATATTACAAACTTCTTATTAAAATCCGTACCTTCGGAGTGACCATTAAACCACAGGACTACTTTGTGTGCAAGACTTGGTGATTGCCATAACCTAATTACACATAAATAGTAAGCCCAATTAAATTAACCTCATCTGCCAAAAGAGTATGATGACAAGCACAATAATACAACACGGGCCTCGATTAAAATCCGTGACAAATTGTTCCAGGCTTTCATTCTGTTTGAAAAATCATGTTCAAAAACCAACATAACCCATGAACTTCTAGATTCCAAACTTCAATCATTCAGCAATATGATAGTCATGGCGACAGTTTTTTGAGTGTACAGCCACACGTATAAGATCGCTAATTAGATTTGCCTCTCCTTCCAAAGTAAACCCAAATAGGCCGTTTGATAACAATAGTTTGGAAGTTAATTTTACAATTCAAATCATCCCACATTAAATATAGCTTATAATTTGACAGATATCCATTGCATCACCGACTGTTTGAATAAATTGAATATAGCTTATAATTTTATTAAACAACCAAATTATCAAGTAAATTATGCTATTATCTGGATTTTAGTCCCTTTTCAAGAAAGCAATATCTTTTCACCAATTTGATCCAAATAGGATGATTCTTTAACAAAAAGCAGCCCACAACCACAAGCTGAAAAAATTCCATCAATAATGCAGTCTGGTCAATAATCATGAAAGAATTAGTAAAATTTTTATTATCCAATACAGGCCACACCCAAGATCTGTTGCATAGAATTCTCTATCTAGAACAAAACCATACTTGCAACATATACTACAAGCACAAGGTCATTTTCATAGCTCTCAATAGTATCAAAGAGAAGAAGATAACAAAAGCGACATTTTTTGCAGTACTTAAAAGGGATAATCACCAATCCAAACAAGAAAATAAGCAAAGCCCATGAACCTTTCAATCCTGAAATTCACACAAAAAGTCGTTTCCAGTATTACACCTCTAGGAAAACAAGGACTTGCTTGCTGCCCTTCCCATATGATTTTTCACTATTTTTTAAAACCCCTAATCACTAATTGTTGAAAAATCGAGTTGGAAGATTCATAAAGGGCACTTCTACTGTTGGTAGAACAAAGGACATAACATGTATTACAAAGGATGGAAGGGTGGAAGAGCAATAAAAAGGAGAAGATAAAGAAGCATAGAAATAAGAACAACAAGAGAGGAAGGATAGATATAAGAGACGAATTTTATTTAGCAATAACTTATAAATATCAACAAATTAAATAGCATAGCAATATTATTAACTAGGAGTAATAGGTTGCCAATTTTCATTAACGAGATGGTGCAATATGATGAGCCGTCAGTGTAAAATAGGTTTACACTAACGGTGTATAGGAAAGATTAACTCTTATTTTTTCTTCTAATCTTTTCATTTTATTTTTAAAACTTCTATTTTTCAATCTATTCCTTTCAGAACGAAAATTGGGAACACCCACAAACTGAATGAAAAGATTGTGTTTTAAATTACTAATTGATATAGGAAAATCATAAAATGCTCAAAATCAAATTATCTTTCTAAAAACTATTTGCTAGGTTTAGTTACAAATTATGTTTTCTTACATAATAATTTCTTTCTGACATATCAAATCACACATTTAACTTATCATTCTTCTCATATGGAACTAGTGATTTTAATTAGTGTAATATGATTGCACATTCTATGTTACACGTTTTCAATCCAAGTGAAAATCATAAGAATAAAAAACATTACATTCATTGGATCAATGTTTATGAGATGTATAAATTTGCTCAACATTTCATTTGATTTTTACTAATTCATAAAAGTCCCATCCCGAATTAGTATATTGGGGCGTATTTTGTCTGTTAAGGTCAAGATTTCATACTTAATATTCTTTAGGGGAGAATAAAAATGTTTGTCAAAATAAAAGAAAGGAAGAAATTAACTTGGAGATTCAAAATAAAAATGATTGAAATTATCATGAAAAGATGACAAGAAGCTTAGTGTCATTTGACCCTTAATTTTACCATCCTTTATTATATTGTATTTTTTTGGCAAAATCCCATGCCCGAGGGATGATGACCAGCCATTTATTTTATTAATATATTAAAATAAAAAGGAGGGGACAATAACCTTACCTCCATTACAAGGAAATAACTAATAAAAGTAAATAAGAAGTACTACACTCTTACAAGAGAATCTCTATCTAACATACGGTCATCTATACTATCAAAAGTAATGAAGGCTCTAATCCTATAAGGAAGAGATGAAGAAGAATAAAAGAAAAATCCTGATGTAGGGGTTAAGGAAGCCATTCCATTCACCGCTGCATTTGCCTCACAGAAAACATGAGACGCATTACTAGGCAATTGTCGAAGTAAATATTGAACATAAAGGCCATTTGCCATTCCTGTTAGACGTAATCAGATTCACAAGCAATGCAAAGTCCACCTGAACTTGAATGTTGTGAAACCCTCGAGCTACACACTCTTTCAACCCATGCAACAAAGAAGAACTTTTCGCTTGAAGCATGTCACAGTCACAAAATTCATTGTAGAATGCAAAGAAAACCTTCCCACCCCGATCCCTGAGCACACCTCCGCCAGCTATCTTTCTCATCCTAACAATTACATTAATATTGAGCATGAGTGAATGTTGATCAGACTGTTTCCAATGAACAACCATCATCTTTATCCTCAACTCGCTGTTAAAGTGGAAAAACCGGCACAAAAGACATCTAGATCACCTAAAAGTTGCTACATTAAAACAGCATTAATGAGAGATTCTACCATGCAACAAATTTTAATAAACCCTAAATATCTCATTTTTTGTAAGTATACAGATTGTTTATTGATCACAAAAATATTAGGTATCGATCCCACAGGGAAGATTGTCAATTACCGATAGTTTTCGAACTACTTTATTTTTTAGAACACCATAAATGCAACATTTTAAATTTACACTACAAAGATGAAATAAAGGTAATAAAAATAATAGTAGAAATCTCCTAGAGCCATAGAATTCCTCATTACTCTTACAAGTGAAATTACTGGTTAATTTAATGTTATATCTGGGTTAGTTATGGTCTAATTTCCTAATGTATGTGAAATTTACTCTTGTAGTGAATCAACTATACTTGTAGCTAAACTACACCTACTCTCGTATTTATGAAATTAACTACAAACTTTTTTTTTATAAAATTACATGGAACAAGCCATTAAAGCCACAAAGATGCTCTTCTTCTTTTGTTAGTGAACTCCCTAGATTTAGCACTTCATTGAACTAATGTCAAATTCTAATTCTCATTGTAAACTTAACAACTTAAGATTATCATTATTAAATGCCAATTAAATAACTTGTTCAAATATTATCATCAAATAGCCAATTAAATATTACTAATAAGATATAAAAAGGTCATCCATAATTCTAGGTATAAATTTTAGCAAAACATGAAGAGAATGAAAGAAAAGGCCATACTTGTATTATAGTTAAACATGAACTCAAATACAAAAGACAAAACATGAAGAGAATGAAAGAAAAGGCCATACTTGTATTATAGTTAAACATGAACTCAAATACAAAAGAGAAAATGATAGAAGAGAAGCTACTCTTGTCACATGAGTTCCAATTCTCCATCATTCACCTTAGTTCTTCATCCGTATCTAGCTACAAGTACAAGATAGATAAACTACACTAATTATACTATACTAATGAACAAAAAAAAATTGTGAAAACTACATTTTGGTAGTGTCTCTAATGTTCCAAAGTTATGAAAATATGTCTTCAATTCCCCTTTCTATAAATGAATTCAAACTCCAAATGAGTTGCTAAAGTTGAAGTAAAATGTTTCTTGGGATTTTCAAATATGCTTCTACAAGTCTCCATACTATTCTTTACAGCTACAGCCAAAATTCTTACTGGATTGAGCTACAAAAAGTTGTAAAAAATTAGAGCAAGTGATGTGCATGTTGCACAACTTCCTTAAAAATAAACGGGGTCCATATGCATGTGTAAGGTCACATATTGCACCCGCACATTGCCGCCCTTGCAGGTTTGTACTTTTCTAATCAGTCTTTAACTTTGCTCTATTTTTGTACCAATTTTGACTGAATTTTTCTCGATGATGATAGCTGAACTAACTCTTATACAAAACATAAAAGTTGCAGCTCTTTGAACTAGCTTTTCAATGCATCAACAATCATCTAATTTTGAGCTCTGTTGACTGATAAATGACCAAAATACCCTTGACTAGTCAATCCCCTATTTCAATTTTTTGACAACAAAAATAGTTGACTGTATTTTGACTTTTTGACTAGGGAAACTTATGAACTGAATTTTGATATCTCATAAAAAATGTAGAGTTATGTATTATCTTCAAAATGGCTTAGAAATTACCTCAATCCAATACTTCTAACTTACGATATAGTCAAAATATCAAAAGCTGTCAAAACTATCAGACTTCTCTTCTTTTATACTTGATTGTATTTCATCTTTTGAACATTTTGTACTTCATATTCTCTTTAAATCACTTCAAATCATCAACAATCATCCAAATATCTTTTCAATTTACTTCATTTGATGATTGAATCATTAAAACCTATAAAACAAGTAGTTTTTTGTAACGGCCCCACCTTCCCCTAAGGCGAACCAGAGGGTTCGGCGGACCGCCTGCCCAGCTCTCGCCGGGACTCAGTCGCTCACTACAGTTCTCAACCCAATTACAATATAAATCTCAAAATTTCATCAAATTCTCCAATGATTACATATTACAAATGCAGCAGAAACTGATTCCAATCGTGGAACGTATACTTACATCCATATCAATTCCAAATATTGATACAAGCTCAACTCGTACATAAAATAGATCCAAACTTAAACTGTACACGATATAAGCCATCCAGTCACGTGAATAAGCACTCCAAGCTTTTCTTCGCCTTGAGCCCTGTGGGGGGGAAATAAAACATTTTTGGGGTGAGTTAGAAGCTTAGCGAGTAACCAGAAAATCAGTAATCAAATTGGTTTAACAATATTTCTTTTCAATGATGTCATAAATCAAATGATAAGTCCAGAAACGATTACAGCATTTACAAAACATTAAATATGGAGTATCAATAATTCAAGAAACATGTACAATGGAAAGCGATAGTAACATTCATGAAAGGATACATTCATTCTCCTGACATTTCCTCGCTCATTTGATCATTTATTTCATTTCATTCACCCCGTCCTTGGCTTTTGGCCAGGCTCCACCAACCTACATAGGTAATACTCGAGTATACCAAACGTTCACCCAAGTTCCTAATCGCCTGACCGAGTCCGCTTCTGGCTCAAGACGACCGGTAACAAGGGGCAATGGCCAGTTCAGCCCAAAAGGCTTACATTCATGCGCAAGTAACATTTCAATCGAAAATTTCACATTTATCGAGGTCGAGTGCGATAAAGTACACACTCGCCTTGAAAACTCGTTTTGGAAATCATTATAAGCGCTTAACACGTTATCAACCAAAATACAAGTCATGAAGTCAAGAAATATAGCAAACAAGGCACACTCACATGCCAGCACGCATGATATGCAAGAAAACATTTCAAAAGTGACTTTGGAAACAGTTCAAAAGTAAATAATGTAAGAAACGGTTCATAAATAACTTTAGAAGTAGTTTGAGGTCACTCACCTCCACGGCTCAGAAATCATCCATCACATAACATTGCCTTGCTCAAATCCAAGCCTTAGATCACAAACCCAATGCAAACAAGTCCCTTCAAAGTTCGGACAGCACTTCCCCTACATTTGCTAACTTTTCCAGCCATCATGGCTTCATTATTACTTCAGCCAGTCCCAAAGTCACACAAATAAGTTCATCTAATATCCATTCAGCAAGCTCCAAGAAGTACAAAGACAAGTCAAGTGTGACAGCCCCACTTTCCCCTAAGGCGAACCAAAGGGGTTAGCGGACTGCCTGCCCAGCTCTTGCTAGGACTAACGGATCAATTAATGTCGATCTAATGCGTTCCGGAACCTACCCACGCGCGTACACTAGTCAAAAGCACAAAATAAAAAAATAATAAAAATCAAAGCCGAAGATAAGCAGTACCGGCCACGTCAGAATTCGGATACTAGGCCGAGAGTAGCCAAAATTTTTCTTTTGCCGTTTGAAATACGAGTTGATCCGAAATCCAACCAAATATCAACCAAGCATATATATACATTGAAATCTAACATTTACAACCAAATGGCATGCCAAAAACCATTCATCATGAATATACATGTTCGGTTTGCCAATCAAAAGAAAATGAATCCAATACACATTAGGGTTTCATTCACAGAGCTATTCAAAAGATATATTTACATTAGCTCAACTTGACAACCAACTAGCACAACCTTTTCCAAAAGTGGTCATTTTCCTGTAAGGAAAACAAATGGAACGGAATGAGCTTAAGCCCAGTGAGTTACTACCACATAAGCAACTAAGAGCATATAGCATAACCTTTCATTTCAAGTACACAATTAAGGAATGAAACACATCGATAAAAGGATACGGACGGCTCTCAAGAGCCCATTTCCACGCTTCCATTCTTGATCCAACCTCATTGACCCTCCGTCAATGTTGAAGAGTAACCAACCGTAGACTCCTCTTCTCTCCCATTCCTTCCACCAAACATCCCCCTACCAGGCCCGCACTCCAAACACTTTGCACTGTGGTATTACTCGAGTATACCGGAATCAAGAGTCTCTCATACTACAAGATTCCTTATAACTTTACCCAAGGCTCATTAATTGTCACGACCAAACCCTTGTCGGCTCGATTCAATCAACTACCAATGGGGTTGAGCTCAATGATAACATTTGTAGTCGTTGGATACTTGTCCAATCGATACCAAGTCATGTATTTCATTTCATATAACAGTTCATATAACTTTCCAATAACTTTTCAATAACATGTGAAACAATAAGTGAGAGTGATAAAGTACACTCTCACATCAATCCATTAACATTCAACATCTCAAGTTCAAATATCAAAGCCATATAATAGCACACAAGTGGGTAGTACACTCACCAATCAAGCAAGTGTTGTTTCAAGCACTTCCTTCAAAAGGACGTCGTGAACCACCGTCACGCCCTAGAACACACAACAAGTACTATGAGACTCGATAACGAGTCATAAAGCAAAGCCAATCATAACCCCAATAGGGTTTTATAAACATATACAAGCATGATAGCAAACCAGAAATTAAGAGAGGGCTTTAACTTAAGCCTTGATAAGAAAACCGGATTTGACCTCATAATGCGGTAATGGCACAACTCTCACTACAATTATCGGTTGGGGGTGTAAAACCCACCATTTCGAAGCCAAGAAACAGGGTTACAACATTGTAGAAGGTCATTCAATCCAGTTCCTAGCTTAACTAGGTCGAAAATGCCAAATACTATACCAGAATTACCAAAACAGGTTTGCAAATCACACAAAACTGTAATTACTATAACTTAGTCTATACAAGTCCAAATGCCGAAATTCCAAAGGCATATGTTAGCTAAGACATCCTGCTACATTTCATCAGAAGACACCAACTTAAAAATCTAAACCAAAACCAGTCAAAATGGCCAATTACTATCGCAGTTTTCGCATTCTGTCCAAAGCAGAACAGCTACAGTAATTTCGTCATAACTCATTCCACATTAATCTAAATGACCTGAAATTTTGTAGGCATCTCAATCACATCAATACCTACAACTTTCATGTTTTGAGTAAAGTCCAATTCGGCCTTTAACCCTATGATCTAAAACCGGACAGAATTGGGAAAAATAAGAACCCTAACTTTCCATTTTCCATCCAAATCCAAAATTGATTGCATTTTCCTATCCAATACACCTCATAGAGTCATTGTCAATCATTACCATTCATCATACAAGGCCACAACATCCCATTCATATTAAACCAGAAAAATTCCCAATAAAATAAAAGCTTCACCAAAACAAGCCAAATCAAGAAACAAATCATATATTCCTTCACTCATGCCACCATTAAGCATAATATAACCATCATTAGGTATAGGGGAGAGGTTGTAGCATCACTTACCAAGAAACAAGGGAAAGAGAGATTGTGGACACCTTAGAGTTTCAAACAAACTTCACTACAACCCTTACTAGCACTAGAAGATAGGATTTTATGGAGTGAAATCTAGTCTAAGCTTTTGTTTATGGAAGATTGAAGCTTATGGAAGCTTGAGAGTTGAGGAATTTTCTTCTTCTTTGAGAGAGAGAGGGCCGGCCAACACAAGGAAGAAAAATGGTGAATTTTGTGAATTTTTGGAGATATTAACTAATTTTGGTCAAAAGTCAAAAATTGTGAATAGTAATTCTTAAAGTCCACCCAATAGGAAAGTGACACTTGTCACCTCCATTAATGCCTTCTTATCTTTCTTTTCTCTCTCACATCAATCACTTCACACACACTACTTATCTCTTAACACCCGATAAATTTTTCACAGTATCCGAAACTTAACCTTAATGGCCGAATTTTTCCGAACTCTTCGCACTAGTGGGTCCCACATCCAATATACATTCTTAATTTTCTAAAAATTCACCAATACTAGAAAAATCATCTTAAAACTATAACTGCTCATAAAATCCACTAAGAAAATATTTCTAAGCCAGAAAATGCAGAAAACATGCAATTAAGGGGTAATAAACCCTAGGAAAAAAAAATATTAGGGTTTTACGGGTTATCACATCACATCAAGCTAGGGAAAAAGTCCGGAAATGAAGGTTAAGCTCAAAACCAGAAAAACAGTTTTGATGTCATTTTGCGGTAATGGTACCAAAGGTGCTACGATTGTCGGATGGGGGTGTAAGACCCACCGTTTCGAAGCTAAGAACCAGGGCTACAACAATGTAGAAGGTCACTCAGTCCAGTTCCTAGCACAACTAGGTCAAATATGCCAAAAATACCAAACCAGAACCACTAAAACAGGTTCACAAATCACACAATGCTGTAATTAGTATAAATCGGTCTGTACAGGTCCAAATGCATTGATTCCAAAGGCATATGGTAGCTAAGACATCCAGCTACATTTCATCAGAAGACACCAACATCCAAATCCAAAGCAATTCCAGTCAAAATGGCCAATTACAAGTGCAGTTTTCGCATTCTGATCAACCCAGAACAGCAACAGTAAAATCGACATATCTCACTCTACACTAGTCCAAATGACCTGAAATTTTACAGGCACTTCAAACACATCAATACCTACAACTTTGATGTTTTAAGCCAAGGCCAATTCGGCCTCTAACATGGTGCAATAAATTCAGGCAGAATGTAGCTTCATGAACCCTAACTTTCCAAAATTTATTCCAAATCCAAAATTGGTTGCAAATATCAATCATTTCCATCCACTAGAGTCATAACCCCTCATTATCAATCATCATAAACAACCACAACACCATAATCCAATTAAACCAGAAAAATCATCAATAAAATCAAAACTTCACCAAATCACTTCAAACCAAGATAAAACCAGAAATTTCAGTACTTTAATCACTACTAAGCATATCTTAAGCATCAATAGGTGTAGGTGGAAGTTTAAGCTTCACTTACCTAGGAAACAAGAGAAAGGAAGATGTTGGACACCTTAGCTCTTCAAACAAACTTCACCACAACACTCACTAGTACCAAATGAAAGGATTTTATGGAGTAGAATCTAATTTAGGCAATTGTTTTGGTTGATTTGAGCTAATTGGGAGCTTGAAAATTGAAGAAGCTTTCTTCCTTCTTGAGCTAAGAGGGCCGGCCAACAAGAGGTGAAAAATGGTGATTTTTGGGCAATTTTTGAAGATATTTACTCAAATGGGTCAAAAGTCAAAAAGGTGAATAGTAACTCTTAAGTTAAAACCAATGTAGTGGTGACACTTGTCACCTTCATAAATGCAATCTTATCTTTCTCTTTCCTCTCACATCAATCAAATCTCACTCTCTACTTATCTCTTAACACCCGATAAATTTTACACAGTATCCGGAATTTAATCTAATTGGCCGAATTTTTCAAACTTTTCGCACTAGTGGGTCCCACGTCCATTATATATTCTTAATTTTCCAAAAACTCTCCAAGGCTAGAAAAATCATCTAAAAACTATAATTACTCATAAAATTTCCTCAGGAAAATTTCCTAAGCCAGGAAATGCAGAAAACATGCTAGTAAAGGAAATAAAACCCTCGGAAAAGATTAGGGTTTTTACGGGTTCTCAAACTCTTTTTTTCGAGGCGTCACATTTTTACCATTTAAATCTATAAAAATGTATTGTTTCACACTTAAGCCAAAAAATACAAACTTTCACTAGAAACCTAGTTAATTAGGTATAAAGATGAATAAAAAGCATAAAAATTAAATAATAAAACACACTTAAAACTCTCAAAATGCACACTTATCAAAATTTTTCACATTTGAATCATTGCTTGTTCTCAAACAATAAGAAATACATACCAACAATGATCCAAAACTTTGAAATAAAAAATGCGCATGATTGAAACTCAATTTCTCAAAATAAGATAAATTGCTAGTATGCAATCATTCATTTAATCTCAAGTACTCATAATATCAAGTAAAGAAGAGTCAATTATACCGTAATTTTAATTAGTTCAATTCAAATTCTCATACTCACTCAATTCCACAAACAAGTGACTCATATGGTCAAATAGTAGCTTTTTAATCCCATAATCATCTCTTCCTCAAAGTCAAAGAGAGATTTATTCATATAACATATCGAAATATTTACTCAAGTTGTGAAAGTACCTTTGACATGAAAATCGATGTTGGCTTGTCAAACCAGCAAAAATAAAAGTTCCTACTCTAATAATATGAATTTGAGTGTAGCAGTGAGTAGGGTCGTATTCACAGGGACTGGGTGATTTATTTCTTTATAAAGATAAAAAGGGGATTATGAGAAATTAACCAAGTAACTCACTTGAATAAAAATAAAGACAGTAGCACAAAATTAAATAAAACTAAATCAAGAAAAGGCAACACTCTAGCCGAAGGTCTAATCTCCACTTTGGTTCATTTAACTGATCATCGATGCAAAGGTGAAATCAGTTATTTATAAATAAACTGGTTATGGTTGTCAACACGCTCTGACAACCTGCCTCGCCTTACTGTTTCGATAACCATAACACGCTCTGTGGCTATTTCTCTTGCCAATTAAACAACCCTAAACAAGCTCTTAGGATTTAACCTATTGATAGCATTAATAATTAGAGAAGCTACCAATTCTAACCAACAAACACACACTCTCGGTTTGTTTAAGTTAGATTATATATTCCCGTGACATAGATTCGAAAGTCTCTTTTACAATCAAATTATATCACACGCCACGGATACTAAAACCATCAAACAATTACGGATTTGATATTTTAGATGGCAATAGACAATTTCAACAATTAAATATTGATCAAGTATTTAACTATAGAAAATAATCATAATCATGAATGAACAAAATAAATACTCATGAATAAATAAAGCAAACAAAGAAAATTAGACCTCATAATGTTGTCGAACCAAGGTTTCAATTATCCTTCAACTAGAAAAGGAATTAGCCGCTCCTCCTGGTGAATTCACGGCCACAAAATACTAGGGTTTATTGTTTTTGAAGAGAAAAAGAGGAAAAAGAATGAGAGATAGAGAAAGAATGAGAGCCCACGTCTGTTTTCTCTCCTATTAATAACAACGGGATCCCCTTTTCCTTCTAGGACTCCTACTTAAACTAAACTAAACTAACCAACCAAGACCTATCAATTGGTTTCCAAAATAAATTACATCAAGTCATAACCCCTCAAGATCTCCACTTCCGTGACTAATATGTAAAACCATGGGCTGCAACTGGCTTCTTGATCAATTGACAGATTCATCTCATGTCCTGCGAACTCTTGACTGCCTTGTCAAATAAGATGTGGGCACGCTTAACAGACTGGAGTCTTCTGGATATAGATCTTTAGAAGCACCACTTCGCGTTTGACAGAGCGTGGGCTCGCTTAACAAGACGTTTTCTGGAAAGTCAACTTTTCATGCACCTTTTACTTCATTCTCACCAACAATTCCTAAAAGCAACACCAAAATTCAAATATGAGTGAAATATATCGATTAACGCCATATTTTAGCAAAATAAAGGGGAAAATATTCTCCAATTATATGCACAATTAGCCACTTAACAATCAACATGTTTAGATAAAAATCGTCGGTTACTCAACACTTCACAGTCTCAAGTTGTTTTGCATACGCTTAATTCAAGTATTGTTTTACGCGAAAGTTGACATTTGTAAATGGAGACTCTTGGTTACTAAGTATAAGAACTATTGGAGGAGAATTACAACTTTTATTCACATTTTCTTGTCTTTTTTCTTTTATTTTCTTCTTTTTTTCTTTCTTTTTCTTCTTCTTTTTAAAGTAAAGATAATAAATAAACGTTCCCTCAAAAGAATAATCATGAGAAGAGTATTGCAATTATTGACCATATTTATCACTCAACTTTGTAAAATCAAGTAAAGAGAAAAAATTTTATCAATTATGAAAAATTAGGTATAATTTTCTCCACTTTTCAAATATACTTTCCTAAAATAGCAAAAATTATAATCACATAATAGTCATTTCCAAGTTAGATGAGAAATGAATTTTTTAAGTCACATATATTTATCTCAAAAATACAAGAAATTTGAGTTACTAATAGTGTGGAACATGTTGCCCATAGGATGAAAATTTTTTAGGCAAATTTGAAATTTTGGACAAGATTTTGACAGAATTTCCCCTTATAACTGGATAAAACTTACTGCTAGCAAACCTAATTTTTAATAGATTCAAACACAATAATATTTTCAAGCACAAGTCCACTATTTCCAACTAACAAATCAATCGCATATAATGCATAAAATCTCAAGTTCTCCTCCCCACATTTAAAATGCACATTGATCTCAATGTGTAAAAAAAGAAACCAAGATAAAGAAAGGAATACTCCCCTATTGATGTGATTGAAGTATTCCAACCGTGAAGTTCCATCATCCATTGCTTATTTATCTCCAAATTCTTCATGAGCCCCACTTGATGCCATTAGTGTGAGGACTCACAAAAGTTTATTATTTTAAATCCTATTTCGAGCTTATTTAAATATTTAATTGCCCATTTATTTCGAATATTATTTTCTAACCTCTTTAGACCTAATTACATGGATTTATAGTTTCGTTATATTTTTAAAATGACTTGTTTCAAAATTTAATTTTTGGAAGTTCGTTAAGTGAAAATAGTGAATACGCGATTGGAGTCAATAATCGATTCGAGGATACAATAGGCTTGAAAATTAGAAGCTTGCACAATGGTTTTAAAATAGGTGTTTTTATGCTTAAGTAATCAAGTGATAGTTATTAGCACCATCGTTATAAGAATTTCTTGAAAATTTCATTTTGTCGCGCTTAAATTGGAAATACGCGTTTTCATACGTGCGATTTAATTGAGGGACTTTAGACCCTTATTTTGGGACAATTAAGAGTAAATAATATTTATATGAATATAAGTGCATTAGAGGTTTAGTGCACTAACGAAACAAACTCGAGAGGAATCGAGCACAAAACGCGCGCGTGCCCGCGCAAGGGAGAGTTGACTTTTGGACAAACACATGGGCCACACATTAAAGCTTCTTTTGGAAGCTTCATTTGGTCAAACCACTCTCTCTCCACTCCAAGAACAGCCGGCCAAGTGAAAGAAAAGAACAACTGAAAGTTCTCCATTTTCCATCTTCATTTCTTCAACAAAACATCACCAAATCCTACCAAAATTTGACCACACTTAGCTCAACAATTGGAGATTACATCTAACTAAGAAAAGGAGCTGCTGTCCGCGGTTTTTCTTAAGCACATTTGGACCGAAATTTCTGCTTGGTTCATCTAAACAAGTAAGCAACGATCAACCCTTGGAAACTTGATTTATGGAAGTAGTAGAGCTCATTTAAACTCATGCATGCATATGGGCAGCTTGTTTATGTTGAAAAATTGTTGTGTGGGCTCTATGAACTCCCACTTTGGTTGGATGGACTGATTTGGTGATTGATGATGAAATTAATGTTGGTTTAGTGTTTATATGAGTGGAATAATGTTGGGTTGTTGATAGAAATTCAAAGATGGTGCAATGAGCAAAAGTGACCATTTTACCCCTGCCCTGTTCGTGCGCTTTGGTGTGAAATTTTGAGGTTCTAATAGCTTATTTATGATGTATACATATTATATGAATAGTGTAGAAAGTTTTGTTGAAAAATAACATGATTTGGTTGGTCAAATGCATTGATTTCCAAAGTATGGTAGAACTGGAAAAATTTCCCGGATTGCCCAGGCAGTCCTGTTGTTTCGGCTATAACTTTTTATTCCGATGTCAAAATCGAGTACCGTTTGTGGCACTGGAAACTAGACATTCCCAGCTTTCTATTGGTATAAAATTCACATCCTGTTTCCACTTGTGTGAGCCAAACCATTTGTTTGAAGTTTGCTGTCCTGTTTCATTGGTTCACTACAAGGCAGAACACGAACTACAACTTGATGCTCAAATGTGAGCTAGTTGTGGATCGATTTTCAAAATGGTTTCTTCTGAGAAAATGTAGCTTTAAGAATTTATTTTCCAATGCCACTAACCACGTTCAATTCCAAGTTGAATTGAACGAGTTGTGACCAAAGTTTGAAACTGACTCAATGAGGAAATTCCTCATCTTGGGCTAAATCCTTAACTAATCTTGGTTTGGAACTTGTACTCGAAATTCTTGGTGTTAATCACCCACAAATTTTGTTTTGGATGCCTCCTAGACATTTTCTATACAAATGGACCGTGTTTGAGGTACTTTGTAAGCCAAACGTTTTGTAAACGGAAAACGAGACTCACAAGGCAGATTTGCCTTGGAATTTTTGGAACTTGGGTGATTTGGTTAATCAACTTCCCGTGCTTACTTATCCATGAAATTTGGCAGGAAAATAGTCCTTACATGGTAGTATTATAATGCTAAATTTGGTGCTATTCCGAGCCATTTCATTGCTCAACTAAACTTCCAAAATTCATGACTTGAATTTGGAAAAACCCTTGTTAACAAGGAAATTTGGATAACTTTGAGCTACCATATCTTGGTGCTCAAAACTTCAATTCTTGTTCGCTTGTTCCATTTTAAAATTGGATTACAACTCTAATAGAGTACCAAATTTCAAAGGCTAGTTCAAATTGAGTGAATTTTGCCGAATTTTCAAATTTGGCAAAAAAAAACCAACTTAAATCTGTCTTGATAACTCTATTTATCAAATTCAAGCCAAAATTTGAATGCCTTCCACTTGGATTCATGGAAAGGTGTCCCTTATAAACTTTTAGTACTTTGAAAGATGTTTCCAACGGTACCAAATTTTCCAATTTTGGACAATTAGGGAGTGAGTTATGATTTTTCAAAGATTTCACCAAAAATCGAAAATTGTGACCATTTGAAAACAATCCGCGAGGGAAACTGTTCACCAGAATCTGGCCTTGAATCTAGCCAGTTCTTGACCGAATAGTCGGCCGGATTGGTGTTGGAATTTGAAAAAAATTGGAGGTTGGTCTCTGCCTCCAATCCGGCCAGGAATCCGGCCGGATTGTGACGTCACCTGCCCTTTTCCGACTTCGGTCGTTTGTTTTGAGATCTATTTGCTCGTACTTGTTCCCGTCCAATGATTTTAAGGATAATGATCCGTTTTTACTCGAGTTTTGTAACTCTCTTGAGTCTCGATTTTTTTTCAAAAGAAAACCTAGGCCCGATTTTCGAGATATTTTCTAGATTGTATTGGTGTACAATCTTCCTCATCGTTTGGGGTTTATAAGTAATAGTCCATTATTAATTGCTCAGGCACACAAGAGGAACTTCAAGAGGATCCCACGGTGGGCGCTTGAACTTCGAGTGCCGTTCCTTCTTGTTTTACTGGGTGAGTGTCAAGTGTGTGACTACTTGAACTCCTGTAAACTTTGTACATGCTTGTTTACTATTGAGGACTTGAGATTTTGGAAAAATGGAGTCGAGTGTGTACTTTATCGCACTCGTTCTTATTTGAATTGAATCACTCATGTTTGAAATGTTTTAATATGTCAAATGCTCGAAAGTTCAAATGCTTGAATGTAGCAAATGCTTGAATTACATGAAATAGTATGCTATGGCTGCACGTCGTTGAAGTGAACCTCCTCGACACTCAAATGTACATGGGGGATGCCCAAACACATAGGCCGACCTTGGAAGGCGAGCCGGCATAGGCTTGGTCGGGAACCTCGGTGAGCCATGAAAATTACATGATAAACTTGATCTATCGAGAGATCTCGCTTGACATACTCGTGGAGTATCGCCTTACAAATGTCATTCAGGCCCAGTGAGGGTTGTTCGGTGGACGGATATGAGAAGTAAGTGGAGGTCTACGGATTTAAAATATCGACTCGGATGACGGAGAGCTACCATATTCTTGAATTGTTTCTGCTTTACATTTCATTTGAATTGTTAATTACGCGCACTGCATCTTTTGATCTGTTATTTGGGCTTGCTACTTGAACTATGTGCTTGCATGTGTGTTCTTAGCCTCACGAGCGTTCTGCTCACCCCGTAGATTTGTTTTCCATAACAGAGATGGAGGATGTGGAACTTGATGGAACCCCTTTTGGAGTACTTCTGTATTATGTTCCAAATATAATTGACTAGATTGCTTGGCTATTTTGTACTTTGGAAATTGAGATACCTTTTGGGATCAAATGTAAGAATGGGATGATTGTCATATTTCGGAACTTGTGGTGTGAATTTTAATGTTACTTATGGAAGCAACTTATCTTTGTTACTTTGCCTTGTTGCGATAGATAATATTGTATTAAGCTTGAACGGGATTGGTCTTGAATCCTGGCGAGAGCTGGGCAGGCGTTCCGCGGATACCCTTTGGTTCGCCTTAGGGAGAAGTGGGTGCGTCACAATTAGTAATAGAAACTGAAAGACAAACATGTCAAAACAACTAGTAAGGTTCAAATGATGCAAAAGACATAAAGGCATGAAGACTTCTTGTAAATAATAACTTGCCTTTGTTATTGTACAGCTATAAAATAGATAGGAAAATACTCAAGGTACAAATCACGCAACACTTCCCCAACTTTGTGCATTTCAACAAAATTTTCACCCTAATTATCTAGAATACGAAGTGTAAGCATGTATCCTTCTCTAGGCAATTATAACAGCACCATAGACTAACAAATTTAGGAACAAAACCAAATAAAAAAAAAATACATTGTGCACATTTAATTTAAATTCCTAAATTCCTCGAAAGTTGCACAATTCTTCAAACAACCAACATTTATCATCAAATCATGTTCCAAGTGAAGAATAATAAGCTTATTGAGACACCTAAAAATTAATAAACACTCAATATGCATTAGTTTCCATAACTAGCCTAAACTAGCTATTTTCCAATGCATGCAAATTCAAAATTTCCAAAGTGTCATAGTATAATGAATGCATATATGTAAGCATCATAAACAAGTCACATTTTGGGTATTTGAATCATTCAATTATACTTAATAACATTTTAAGACCAATTACCACATTGATCATAATATAAGAATATGCATAAATTGAAACATTACATAGACATCATATTTCCACATTTGATCATGAAAACATGCTTAAAAATGTTAGATAATCATAATGGAACCCATAAACATCAACAAATAACATCACAAATTCACCATTCAAAATATGTCAATAAACTCAAAAAACATGCAAATGGTCAAATTTGAAATACCAATTTAAGTTTAAGAAATTTACCTGAAATTGTTAGAGTGATGTTTGGTGATGCAAATGATGCAAAAAGCCCTATGAATATCCCCTCAATTGACCTTCAATTGAATGGATTAGGAGCTAAGATCCCTAACCTTCAATCTTCTAGAAACATTACGTAGATCAATTACCACATTGATCATAATATAAGAATGGAAAATTTGCCAAATTGGTCTGAGGACCCAGATTTTTATTTTACTTATTTTTATTTTATTTTATTGGCTTATTTAATTATTTATTTATCCATTTACCCCGAATAATTTATTTCATTCATTTTAAATCCATTTGCATGGAACAATGTCTCATTTTATGTTTTAAAACGTTTTGCTAGTAAATTTGATTTTTCTGCGACTCATTTACCGAGAAATAGCGAATGCACATTTTTCGAGACAAAGTTCGGTCTGAGAGTGCATTAATCATGGAGAATTAAGGATGATTAATAGTAGATTAAGAAAAGTTAACTGAGGGATTAGAGGTGAGTGAGTTAAATTAAACTCAATTAGGAGCACTAATTGCTCACTATTCAATTGTTGACTTTTGGGAACAAAAGCACCTTTATGTCAATCTTTCTTTCACACCATCAAATCACACAACTACCACCCAAAACCTTTCTTCCTCCTCTCTCCCTTGGCCCACTCCCCCTTCCTCATTTCGTAACAAAAATTTCAGCTCCCTTGTCTTCCATTTTCCTCCAAGAAGACTCCAAATTTGCTTCTTTTGTTGGTTCTTCATACAAGCTTGGAAGGTGACTTGAACAAGGAAGAAACTTTGGTGATTGGAGAGCTTATATACTTGTGGTTGTTCTTCATTCTTGGAAGCAAATGTAATCCTCCAAGTTCTCATCTTTTTTCCTCTCAACTATTAGTAGTTAGTTAGTTATAGTTAGTTAGTTGTTGGGTTGTTGATGGATTCACAAGAACCTTGACACGAGGTAGAGGACTTGAAGTGACTTTATAGGTAGAGACCTTGAGGATTATTGTGTGTTTACTTGCGTGTTTGATGTTTATTTTGAGAAATTATGGCTCAGTTTTAGTGGAAAGTTGGAAAAGAAAACTAGAACCATGGATGATGCTTGCTGTCCGAATTTTGGCTGGATGAAACCCTCATTTTAATTTCAAATTTTGTTGTTGTTTTGATGCTATAATGTTTGTTATATGATGGTGTTTATGTGTGTTAAATATCTCCCAAAAAGCTTTTCAATTGGTTGAGTTAAAGTAGGGTTTAAGTGAGGAAGAAATCTGAAATATTTTCTGACTAGGAGACCCGACCAGTGTTCACATTTTGAGTCATAACTTTTTTTCTGGAAGCTAAAATCGAGTGCCATTTGTAGCATCCAAAACTAGACTCTGAGGGCTTTCTGTCGGTATAAAATTCACCTCCTAATTCGTTTCCTAGGAGCCATAGTGAACCAGCAAACATAATTGAATTTCCTCACTGCTTTCATCCGAGAAACCAGCTTAGCTGCAATTTGTAGCTCAATTTCACCTATCTTGCAAAACGAGTTTTGTGATACACCGAATGTTAGGAGATTGTTGTTTTTTAGTTTTGATTTAAAACCTTAAATTTGTTTTGTTTAAAGACTAGAAACCCTAAATTCTAAAAAAAAGAGAGAAAAAAAAGCCCTAGTTACTTGTGACTAATCGGTTTCTTAAATCTCTTATGTTTTAATCGAAACCCTACTTTAATGGAATTGTAAAATCCCGCACATTTTCTTAAAATTCCTTTTACTTGAAAATTATTACTTTATAGTAGCCTCACTATCCAATCACCCCACAATAAGTGCAAATGAATATAGAAGTAAGGGTTTTTCCTTTTCATTTTCAAGTTAGCGCGAATTAAGGTTTTACGCCTATCCGTGGTGTGACTATCCGGTATAGAGTGTGGATCAAATTTGGTGATTAAGAGTGAGTTTTATATAATATTAAGTGTGTGATTGGAAGTGAGAATAATAAGTGAGAGAATTATAAGTGAAAACCCTAGTACGCGCGATTTAAGAAAAATCGGGTTGAACCGACGGGTACCGTTTGTTACCGATTGAGTGCACCACTTGATCACCATTTTCTTACCATAAAATAACCTTGATATTATGCAAAATATAAGCCCTTAATCCAGCTTAATATGGCCGAAAATATTGACCAAGAAAAGGGAAAAAAAAGGAAAAATTGAGGTTGAATCTTGTGGTGACACTTGGCGGTCATCCACCTAACTTTGACCCAAACCAATTACCATCTTATAAACCTTCTTGAAGCTTCATTTTCTCCTCCATTCTAGCCTCTTGGTCATGAGTTTGAGGGAAAAATAAAAGAGAGGAAGACAAGCTAGCAACTTCACCTTGAATCCAACTTAGTTGAGTGAAAATCCAAAATCCAAACCGATTAAACTTTCATTTTAGTGCTTAGATAGTTGTGTGTGGTAAAAGTTTGGGAAGAAAGTCTTTGGTTTCTCACCTACAAGGAGCTTTTGGAAGGTACCATGGCTGCCTATCCCTTTACTCTTCATTAATCTTGTTTAAGTTTGGATAGAAACTCATACTCTTGGTTTATGACGGTAAATTTGATAGTTGGGAATGATATGTGCAATATGGAGCTAGGGTTTACATTTTCAGCCTTGCTTATGGTTATTCATCTAGTAATGGATGTTATAGTGCTAGTAATTGTTGGCTTTGATGCTTGAATGTTTACTAGATATGAAATTATAGAGGAAAAGCTCAAATTCCCCTGTTCTTCCTGGTTCTAGTTCACCATGTTAGAGGCCGAATTAGTCTTAGTCTAAAACATGAAAGTTGTAGAGAATGATTTTTTTTAGTTTTAAACAAAATTTCAGCCCAATCCAAGCACTGTAGCTCATGAAAAGATAAAATTACCCCTGAGACTGCCCTAGGTAGAGTCTAGCAGACAGTTTTGACATTGCCTCACGTTGGCTGCATTTTTACACCTTGATCTGTATCAAACCAGTCTTTGGACAAAACATAAAAATTTTAACCCTATGTCTTAGCTTTCCAACGCCCCTGAGAACGCCTTAATCGGACTTTGGTATCCTGAGTTATTGTCATTTACACATAGTGCAGTTAACTAGCCCGAATGTGAGATTTTGGTTCTATAATTTGAAAGTTTGACCTAGATACACTAGGAACTGGACTGAGTGGTCTTCATCAAAATTGTATCTATTTCTCTTAGCTTCGAAACGGTATCTTGTACACCTTAAACCAATGGCCATAGGTTCTGTTATAATTAAAACCGTAAAAGGTGTCAAAACTGTGAAATGTCCGTTTGCGCCTTTGGGTGCGGACGCGCGACTGTTTTCATTTCCGTGCACGTGTATGTGCATTTCACAACTATTTTTACCGTTTTGGACCGTTTAGGACTATTTTTGTTATTTTGTTATCATTCCGGCAATTTCAGCCAATTTCGACAATCTTGTGGCCTTAGTGTCGTTTTAACTGTTTTCGATCATTTTTGACCGGTTTCGATCGTTTAAATTATAAACTGCTGTTGTATGGCCGTTTCACTTATGTGTGTATGTAATCTGTCAATATAGACTGTGAGGCTTTTGACGGTGATGGTCAAGCTCAGTGAATTGTATCGTTTTTCGTGCCAAGCTTTATCAAGTGAATAATTGGGTTGTTTATTGATGTGAAATTATTAAAGTTCTTTGTATATGTTAAATGGATAGTTAGACGAGGGTGTACTTTATCTCACTCGACCTAAACCCATCCTTTGTTTTGATTTAAAATGTGAGAATACATGTTTTGTGCTGAGTAACACCCTTTTGCTGTGTGCTGATGGGGGTGATTACGTGACTTGAATTGAATCCCATTTACTGTGTGCTATTTGGGGTAAGTATTTTGTTGTGTACTTTATTGAGAGATACCATCTATTGAGAGACCAGATATCTCAGGACTTGGTTCCAACCCGGTTCCAAGGGTAGACGAACTATTCGAACCAATCGGGGCTTGGTCGAAGTTAGTTCCATGCTAATCTTGGGATTTGGTTCTTTTTTAAAACTTTGATGAAAGCTAAGTTTTGTTTCGCTCGAGCTGTTGTGTGCTATTGACTGGCCAGTGGAGGTTGATAAGGTGAATGGGGAAAGTTAAGTGGAGTCTACGGACCATGAGTACTTTGGTTGACGGATTGTCAATAGGCATTCAAGCTCGGGGAATTGAACTGGCTTTGGAGCCACCCATGTCCTACAATTGTGATGTTACATTTCTGTATTGATGTGAAATATTCGGATTTATATGTTGATTTGAATGTGCTTTTACATTTAACTCCAATTATTCACTAAGCATATGGTTTACTCCATTCCATTTGTTTTTGTGACAACCCACCTCCCCCTAAGGCGAACCAAAGGGTTCGACGGACCGCCTGCCCAGCTCTCGCCGGGACTCAGTCGTTCACTACAGTCCTCACTTAAAACCGGAATAAAACCATAAAAATAAACATAACAACGATCCAAAACTTCAAGCAAAACTTATATACATCTCTATCTCAAAAAGGAGCACAAACATCGAATATACAAAGGTTCTCAATTCTACATACATCCAACCCGTGCCAAACACTAAGGCGAGAACCATTACAAAAACAGAGAACTAGACTAAAATAGTCTATACAGAGCTCTCGTCCTTGCCCGCCTTCCTCTGTTAAGGAAACCAAAACTAAAGGGATGAGCTAAAAGCTCAGTGAGGCTTCGAACATATAATCAAACAATCAATCCAATACATTAAACATGGAGTATCAATAATTCAAGAAACAGTTACCATATAAAGCAATAATATCACATTCATGAAATGGATATGTGCTCACAGGGAGCCATTCGTTCAATCATTCTTCTTTCATTCCCTTATTCCTCCAATCATTTGAAAATGCATTTTTGTAAGTAAAAACCCCTTATTTGCACTGACATTCATTCATTCGTTTCATTGACCACCTCCTGGACGTTGGCCAGGCTCCACCAGATTTCAAGGTAATACTCGAGTATACCATACGTTCACCCGGGGTCACCATATCGCCCAACCGAGTCCGCTTGTGGCTCGAGTCGATCAGTAACAAAGGGCAGGGCCCAGTTTAGCCAAAAGGCTTACATTCATGCACAAGTATCGTTTCAATCATTGAATCATTGAAAATTTCGCATTCATGTAAGTTGGGTGCGATAAAGTACACATTCGCCTAGAAAACTCGTTTTGAAAATCATTGAGAGCACTTAACACATTATGAAGCAATAACAACAAGCCATGAAGTCAAGGAAAATATAACAAACAAGGAACACTCACCTATTTACGCAAAACAACGTCCAAATATCCTTTCGGATATTATTCTCAGTCACCGAGAAAATCTAAGATTCAACGAGAAAGAATATTACAATTTATCTAGCAAAACAAGTAAGTAAAATCGAAGAAAATCCAGCAAATAACGAGTAAAATGTATAAAGACGACTCTCTAGTGAAAAGAGAATATTTGGATCGGAGGACGGAAATAACTAGGGTTTCATAAACCAAACGCAAAAACCAAACTCAAAAGGGTTATAAAATTTCCAACGGAAAACACTTGGACCCAAGACAAGTCAGAATCCAACTAGATAGGCTAAGAAATATTGTTTTCGGGATCATTTAATTGGTTCAAAATCAACTCATATTCAAGTAGATATTATAGACTAAATGTCTTGATGAAAATCATGTAAAAAAAAGGACAAAAATACCTAAATTTCACATTTAAAACCTCACTTGAAAGTAGTTCACTTGTGGCCGAGAAAACCCTAATTCATACCTCTTTATTTGGGAAGGAGTAAAGAAACATTTGGAGTTTCAAATGGAAGAGGTATCATGTTTTAAAATGATAAAACGATCATAATATTTACCAAGCGGAATTATATGAGTTCAAATAGAAAATAGCTTCTCGAACACCCTTCGATGGTACCAAAGTAGTTTCCATGAAATACGCACAACTTGACACAAAACACAATTCAAAAACCACTTTAACTCACTCACATTACAATAAAATAAACGGACGGCATGTCCCCTTAAATTCTTCACTTTCATCCTACAATCAATTACCCAATCTTACAAGAATCAATCACAATCACACATTTGGTTTATAAACAATAAAACACGTCCAATTAGGCCACAACACTCTTCAATCAAAGCCAATTAGAAGCTCAAAAGCCAACCATAAGAAATTCATCCTCACAAGCGGAAATTTTCCGCAAACAACTGCAATTAACATATAAAGGTCCCATTTAACACCATTTTAATCCATCAATCCAAGACCAATCCATGACTATCATATAAAATCAGAAAAATGCTCAATAAATCAGAAATTGGACCAACTTGACTTAAAACCATGAAATCATCCATCATATAGCATCTTTAACCATTACAATCCACCAATTAACCAATATTGGAACAAAAAGAGAATTTCTTAACACTCACCTTATGAACTCAAGAAAGCTAGAAACTTAAGGCTTCCCCTCCAAAAACAACTCCACCAAGACCTCTATTCCTCCTCAGTACACCTTTGTATGGAGTGGTTTGAAAATCCAACGGTGAAATCTCAAGATTTGAGTAGAAATTGAAGTTGGAGAATGAAGAGCTTTCTTGTTTTCTCTCAAGATGCACGGCTGAGCAAGATGCAAAATGAAGATATTTTGGGGCCAAAATAGTATAAAAAGGGAAGGAAATAGGCGGTCAAAGTTGGTGGCCGCCTGTGCCACGTCACAATCCGGTCGGAATCTGGCCGAATTCAGGGCAGAAGCAAAACACACATTTTTTTTTCAAAAGCTCCAATAATCCGGCCGGCAATCTGGCCAAAAATTGGCCGGATTTGAGCCAGAGGCGAAACCTTTTTTTTCAAAACCCTCAAACAATCCGCCCAGCAATCCGGTCAAGATCTGGCCGGATTTGGCCCCCCTTTTTATTCCGCAAAAATTTCTCTTTTCCAAGCTCACATGCCTCGTTCATTCGCACTTCCAATGAATATATAAATCTCTAATCTCATGCAAATACACTTCACAGACACAACCACACAGTCACATTTATAACGAAACTTCCTTAGAAACATGGATGGCAACGTTTCACTTAAATAACACAATGGAAGCAAAAATAAATAAAAGGCTGAGGAAATGTGAAAATTTTTAGGGTTCTCATAGTTTTCCTTAGCAGGAGGTCGACGCGGGGATCGCTCGGGAAGGTGTTGAGACCTTTGGGCTATAGAATAGTTCAATTACACTTGTTATAAGTTGACTAGTAAGATGTGTAGACACCAAATTTTGAATAATTTTATGTAGCATCTATTTCATGATTTTCATTTTAGATTGCTTGCATTTTAGTTCGTTATTGCGTGTTTTGCACTATTAGTTGTTATGATATTTTAGTTTTATTCATTTTCGCCCTTTTAGTTGACCTATTTCATTTGCTATTTATTCTTATTTACTTTTAGTTTTAGTTTTTAGTTTTAGCTTTTGAGTTTAAGATTAGCATAGAGTTTTTTTTTTAAAAAAAAAAGAAAGAAAACATCAAAAATATGTTTTAGTCATTTTGTTTTTATTCAATGCTTTCTCGAAGGAAAAATGGAAATGAAAAATTATAAAAAAAGAGAAAAGAGAAAATTAAAGGAAAAGAGGGAAAAGGAAAAAATTAAAAAATAGGCTTTAGTTGGATTGGAAAAATGAAAAAAAAGAAAGAGAAAAAAAGGAAAATTTGTTCACAAAAATATGTTTATTTCTTTTAAATTCAGCTTTTTGGCATTTTATTTTATTAAGTTATTTTAAAAAAAAAAAAAAAGTGAAAAATGAGAAAAATGAAAAAATGGAAAATTGCATTTTTGTTGTTTTTAGTTTATTTTTATCTAATGTTAATTAAGTTGTTTTCATCATTAATTATTATTGTTTTACTATTATCATTTTTGTTGTTTAATTAATTAATTAGATTTAAAAAAAAAAATGCAAAGGACACTCACGGAAGATCCTTTGGATGGCTGGATGTGAAGGAAGGACAGGCCCTTCATCCTCACCATTGGGGTGAGGGTTTAGTAGCCTTAAGTTCCATATAAAAGGTAAGAAAACATCAGCCGCAAGGGGGTTGGATGGAGAGCACGGCTGAAAGAGAAATTCTGAAGGAAACCAGAAAAAGGGAGATTAGGGAGTGACGGATATGCCTGGGGAAAGAAACAGAGAGCTGTACAAAAGGTTCAGGCAGGGAAAAGGGATAAAGATCTGAGAAAAGAAACAAGAGGGAAGAGAGGCTTGGGAGGCTGAGAAGAAAACGGCAAAAGAAAAGCTACGGGAAGGCCATTTGGTGGCTGGAAGAGATAAAACAACCGAGGACTACAGGGGTCTATTGGAAAGTAAGAGGCAGCTAAGCTTGAAGATAAACCTTGCCATCCCCGGATTCTTCATGTCCCCTGGTGTTTTCAAGTATTAAAGGTGATTTTTTTTATCTTTTCTATTCGTATCTCATCAGATTTTAAAAGAAAAGTAGAGTCTTTTGCTGTCTAAGTGCATTTCAGCCATGACTACAACTTGAAATCTGTTTGGGTTTGTTGATTTCATCTTCAAGCTGTAGTTTAGGATGTAAAGATGTTAACTTTTAAAAAAAAATATAACATTTCCTTGGCCGATTTCATTTGATTGTACGCCTGAAATCACGTGTCGAATGTTTGTGAAGGTTCCCAGTTTGCATGTGTTTTCTATTCTGACGTTCATGCTGAGGTTTCAAAGTTTTACATTTGCAAAGTTTGAGGATTGTTTGAGGATTTTGCTGGCTGAGTTTAAATGGGGTCCGACTGTTTTGCGCATGAAAGGAAATTTGCTGCAACAAGTTTGAAGCTTTAGATCGTTGCAGCAGTTCTTTTATTGTTTTCCTTTTGGTCCGTTGAAGTATTATTTTCCTGTCGTCAACAAAACTGTCTTGTGTTGTCTTAATTATATATGATCTGTTCCAGAAGCCTCGTTCATTTGATTTAGCATTTTAGTCAATATGTGTTTCTGATATGAGATGCATGAAACAATTCGTTTGTGGAAAGTGTTACTGGAGCCATGTTTTCTTTTATATCCTGTTTTCGGTTGTTTGATCCTAAGTGAGTCAGTTTGGGCTTTGGGGCATTATTTTGAGGTTTCTACATGATCCATTGAAGTTTATAAATATGTCGTGTGTGTGTTGAAGCCGTAGAAAGAAAGCTACGTTGGCTGCATTTTGTTTCTTTTCCTCGTTTCCTTTGGTAAAAAGCCTGGTTTGCGTTCATGTTTGCGTGAAGATCCTTAGCGTTTCTGATTTCACCATCCCCCGGCATGCCTAATGTGAACTTGAAATGGTTTTGTGATTTGAGAATGAGTCCACCATGTGAGATGCTGAATCCAGAGAGCATTGATTGCCAAAATTTCTGCACGAAAATTTTCCAGCACTTGCATAACTTCCTTGCTAATTTTTTAGCCTGTTTAGACGCGGAAGTTTTTGATTTGGTTGTTTAGCTTTTCATTGTTGATGTCTAGTGGATAAAGTTAGATCAACGTTGTACATTTGGATGGGAATCTGCGTTTGGAAATGAATTTTCCAGCCAGTTTTTTCTGCTGCAATAGGTGTTTATCATTTGGTCATTCATTTCCGTTTAATGGTTTGTTTGTTGATGAAGGGGTTGTGTTAATAAAAATGTTTAACTGTCAAGAGATGTTTGGTAGTTAAGATCTTGTAGTTTTGATGATTTCATTTGCATGATGAAATGGGTGGAAGGTTGCAGCAAATTTGGAAACGAAAAGGTTGTAGCAGAAATGTTTGATAAATTTTTTGCATGAAGTATCTTGAGCTGTTCAGATTTTGCATGTGTGATTGGCGGCCTGTTGGTGTTTCATTTGTACAAGTTTAATTGAGCTTGAAGGCTAGTGCCGAATTGCCCAAGTTTAAGCATAGCAGAATTTGTAGAAAAGAATTGAAGTTGCAGAAGTTTTGGTCGTGAATGTTGGTTTGCATGCATGAAAAGTTTTCTAACATTGCACTTTAACCCCCCAAGTCCCCTCTTGACTCACTATGGCCCAAGTAATTTGAATACTTAATCGATTTAATCCCTCAAGGTTCTCCATGTTCCACAAAAGCCCAAGCGTGTTCTCATTTCCTTACAATTAGGTCCTAAGGTGGGTGTATTTTGAGTCATCATTTGGCCTTTCCTTGTTTTTGGGATTTTTGAAACTCTTAAATTTTTCAATTGGTTTTATTTGGTTTGGTTGATTAATGGTTGCTATTGAGTTTTCAAAATGCATGTTTAATTTATTCATGGACCCTTGTTCATTCTTGGACTTTCGAATTTCCATAAATGTTTGTTTGGATCTTGTTATTTATTTGGAGAGCTTTTTGTGTTTTTAAATGTTTCAATTAGGTTCAAATCATTGAGTAGTGCTTGCTTTTGGGTCTTTAATAGATGTTATGCTTGGGGATTGGATGATCATGCCTTTGCTTGGTCTTTAACTAGCTTTTGACTTCATTGAGTTGCAATTGGGGGAAAATTTGATGATTTGGTGGATTCAAATTGTTTAGTTTATATCTTATCACTAAATTGGTGCATTAATCTTTTGTTTTTGGTGATTTTAGCCTAAGTTAGTCTTTTCTTGGGTGACTCTAGCCAAGTTGAGTTTGTTTACTTCCTTAGTATCACCAACGGGGAGGTATAATCTCTTTTACCCCTTTCGTTTCTCTCCTATGTGGACCAATGTGCTAATTGAAATTTGCATGTCTACTTGCTTTCCTAGCCGCTCCTTATTTCCTGTCATTTATTTCATTTACTTTTGATTTTTATTAATGGGGTATGTGTACACCTCTTGGCTTGTAATAGATAGGGCGTAGCAAGTAATTTGGTCCATTTTCCCTTTCCCCTTTGTTTTAGTTAGCAAATATAATGGTTGCATGCCTATGTGTTATATGTTAAATGCTTTACTAGGATCTTGCATCTAGTCGAGCATGATAAGTGCTACATGATTTAGGTGATTTGCATGTCTACTCGCTTTTTATAGTGTGGATGAATGGAATGGATGAATGTACGTCACCACACTAGTCCAACGCTAGTTGTGGCTTCTTTTATCGTTTCCACTAGTCCAACGCTAGTCGGAATTCATAGGAGGGGCTAGTCCAATGCTAGACCCAATAGGTTTTTTTTTTCCCTTTTTCATGAAGTGCATGATCACCACATATCATGCATTTTTCCTTAGTTTATCATTTGGTATGTTCCTCAAACCCCTTCCCCTTCACTTTAGGACTTGCATCTCATGCTAGTTAGGGTTCATTTGCGTAAAAATCCCCTTCCGATAAGGGAAACGAGCGAGTGTGGCTACTCGATAGCCTTAGCACGCTAGTTTCGCCTTCTAATCCGAGGGAAAATCAAAGTCGAAGAATTAGGCGTCATTCCCATACCCAATTTGTTGCATTCCCCTAGGGTCATACTTTCATTTTTATCACATCCATACACTTTTAACCACAATTTTGCACATTTCTCAAACCATACTTTCTCACTACATTTTTCCTATCACTCGCTTATTTTCACTTCACAAATGAAATTCCACTTTACCTTATATATCTATTATTCTATTTTCACACACTTGCACACAAAAAACACTTGAATTTTATACAATTTCACACATGCACCTTTTTATACATTCGCACACTTGCACTTACATTTCTTGCATCTTTCATACACGTTCACACTTGCACACTTGAATTCGAACTCTCATTTGCATTAATCGACCTCTATGAGGTTTTCCTTTGTTGGCCGCCACAATTCATGTGGTTTGGGACCAAAAACCTCACAAGAGACATCGTAGAATTTAGGATTGCATTTTCTTTTCCGTTTTGCATTCATATAGTCATATCCAACGTGCGATACATACATTGGGTAGAAAAATTAGGAAAGGTAAGGTTAAGTCACGCAACTAGCCTTGCCTAGGTCGAAGGGGTGCCTTGGATTTTATCCTTGCCTTCCCCTTCGTCAAATGTGACTCCCGAACCTTTTTCATTGGTTTACGTGGACTAGGAGTCGTTTAAAAGGGGTTTCTTACAACTTTTTCCTAAAAATTCTTTAGGTGACTTGGTACACCTTAACTCATTACCAAGTGGCGACTCCCATTTTCTCAAAAACCCTTTTTAAACTATAATTTTGGGTCAAATCGTCGCATTTTCAAACCCCCATTTAGACCCATTTTTCTTTTAAATCACAATTCATTTTCCAATCACAAATTAAACCAATAAAAGCATTTTTCAAACCATTCTATTTATTTATCAAAAAATGGGGCGCGACAAGATGTATATAGTTGTCGTGGTAGTTGTAGTTATCAGCTTTTCTAGGGTTTACTTTCTGGTACTCGTGATATGTATGACTTGATGTACTAGTTTATGCAACTCTTGAAGCTGTAATCGAGTAAATAGAACTTTCTTTTAGCGTGAAAATCTATTTTCTCATTTTAAGTATTGAGTCCTGGCGCAAGTTAGGCAGGCGTCCCGCCGATACCTTAGGGTTCAACCTTGGGAGAAGTGGGGGCGTTACAAATTTTAAGACTGTTCTTTCTAGTGAATTGTAGAATTTTGAATTTAGTTTTCAATGCCATAAAACCACACTAAATTTTGAGTTGTGTAGCTCTAGTTCTGATTAGATTTTAAAACTCTGTCAAGTACTTCAAAACTGGAAATTTCATAAACAGGTTCCAAAAATCAGTTTTCTTAAAACTGTTGTATCTTGGTGTAGAAAGGTCCGAATTGAGTTCCATTTGTTGCATTTGAAACTAGATTTTTAAATTTTATGTGTGGTATAAATTTCAAAGGTTGATTCCATTTCTACAAATTTTGCCAAATTTCCAAAGTTTACTAAAATTACAAGCCTGTTTTGCTCTGTCCTGTCTGGAACAGTGTCTTGTAGAGAGTTTTAGTGCATTGAGTCTAGTTTCTAGTGATACAAATTTTCCAATTTTTGGACTTATGGAACTCGAGATATGATTTTTCCAAGTAGTGTCGCACCAAGCTGAAAATTTTCTGGTTTCAAACAAAGGATTCTTTTAAGCACTTTCAACCCTCCTTTGAGATTGTTAGTCCATTTTAAGCTTAATTTCATGGTTGGATACAAGGTCTCTTTGACCTTTAATTTGAATCTTGGTTTCGAAAGGATTAAACCTCTCTTGATGCATTTTCTTGGTTGTTTAACTTTCTTGGTTAATGGTACCTCTCTTCATACTCGAGAAATGAACTTCAATCCCTATTCTTGTGCCCTTAATTTCCTTGAGTTTAAACTTTTAAAAAGAGAACGTTTTGACTAGGGTAATTCTTGGAGAATTTCACTAGTTTTACACTCGAAACTTGGAACCTTTAGCTTTGCCATTTACTATGAAAGTGAGTGGAGTTTTGGATGAGTTTTGACTCCATTAGTTTGGAAAATGAAAACGTTCTTTATATTCTGAAGTTTGGACATGAGATTAGAAGTTTTGAGAGATAAAAACCATCTACCTTTTTCTCGATTTTTGTGCCGACAGTAAACATGGTACTTTCTTTTGGAATTGAGATTATTTACCACGACTTGAATAAAAAACGACCTTTGAGTTCTCTTTGAGCATTATTTCAATGATTTATCAAGAAAAACTCCTTTAACTTGACTCGACTTGTGACCTTGAAAGTGGGTAGCAAGAAAATGTTTTTCTTTATAACCTTGGTCGAGTACCTAGATAATCACGATTGTGCATGTCTCAGGTGGTCACGAGAACGCCAAAGAGCTCATCTGACTTCTTGCTTTGTCTTGACTTTTGGTGAGTATCAAGTGCATGACGTGTTGCATAATATTTGAACTACTTCTTGTTGAATATGTGAATTGGACTTGTCGAGATGAGTGTGTATTTTATCGCACTCGTTATCTCTTGCTTGACTTAATAATTGACTTGCTCGTACTCTATAATCATATTCGTGCCTGTGTGTGACTTGGTGTCGATTTGAGAGAAATCTCATCGACTTGTACTTGTGGGGACGCTCAAATTTCATTGGCTAACCTTGTTACTTGAGCCAACATGGACTTGGTCGAGAAGCTTGGTGAACCATGGAATATTATAAAGTTTGATCTTTTGAGATCTTGCTTGGCATACTCGAGTAATACTGCCATTTCATGCGTGTTTGGTCCAAGATCCGAAAGAGTGTTATGTTGGATGGAGGAAGTAAGTGGAGCACTATCATCATATTACTACTTGGGTTGACAGAGAGTCAACCTCGGATGGCTTGAAGCGGTCGGGAAGGGGAAATAGCTCCTGAGAGTTCCTGTATCCTTTCATGTGTGTCGTTTCCTACTTACCCATTGAAATGAAAGTTCATGTTAGAGTTTCTTTCAAATATGCTATTTGTTTAATTAGTTCTACTTGCTTGCTTGCTGGTTTTCATAGCCTCACTAAGCATTAGCTCATCCCTTTAAGTTTGTTCTTCCTTAACAGACTTTGGAGGTGGAAATTGAAGATCCTAGACTAGCGACTTTTAGTTGAAACTAGTATACTTATATATGTTATTGGAGACCATTAAAGTATAAATTTTGTATATATGGGTTTTGTGGTTTGTAAACATAAATGGTATACTTGGGAGTTTCAAGCTTATATATTTGAAGTACTTCTTAATTAAGTCGATTTTTAATTTGTGATCCTTTTTTAAACTTGAATGAGTGCGTGAATCCTGATAAGAATTGGGTAGGCGTTCTGTTGATACCCTAGGGTTCGCCCTAGGGAGAGGTGGGGCGTCACAATTGGTCCCTAATATTTTCACCAAAAAACTTTTTTAGTCCCCCACATTTAAAATCAACCAGAATCATCCCTAACATATAAATTATGATCCATTTTGGTCATAATACTCGTATTTGCTTATTTTTCCAACTGAAAATAGCACGCCTCTCTCACGTGAGTATTTTTTTAGGGTAAAATTGAAAAACATACTTCCTTACTTACCTTTCCCCTCCTTCCCGACCCCAATCATCACCACCACCATTATCAACACCGCCCACTTCTCTTTTCTTACCTTCTCCGTTCCTCTCTCCCCTTTCGTCTGTGCCACCACCATCACCCCCTGCTGCCCCTCCTCCATCTGTAAACTTATCACACCCTCCTTCCCCACAACTATCACTTTCCCCTCCCTTTGGCACAACACCTCTCTCTCCAGCTCTTTCACCCTCTCCTTCTGGGCCAATTGTAGTCCCATCACCACCTACCTCAGTTTCTCCACCACCTCCCGCTATACAGTCACCGCTCTCTAGCCCTCCCTCTCCTGTATTACCTCATCCACCATCACTGGCTTCTTCCCAGGCTCCATCCTTATTAAATCTCCCTCCACTTTCGGTGGCGTCTCCTCCTCCCATCACCATATCTCTTATTCTACTTTCTCCTCCTGCCTCTCGGAATAATGCATCCCAAGCTAATGCTCCAACTAGCTCAGCCTTACCAGCAATTGCCCCTGAGAAACCCACTGCAAGATTAACTACACCTGCTCTAAATATTACTGTAATCACAATATCCAGAAATGGTGTGGGCATGAAGGGCGGAGTTGTCATGACATTGATTCGTGGGCTTTTTGGCAATTGGTCTTGTGGTGCTTGGTGTCTGGTCGGCACGAAAGCAAAAGAAAAAGAGAGCCCTATTCAACATTGGGTACACAATGCCTTCTTCATATGCTTCCTCCCAAAATTCGGAGGGAAATTAGGGTTTTTTGTGAGAGTAATTTTAGGCGGAAAGATGAAAAGCGCTACTTTTGCTTTTAACCGAGAATGAATAGTATTTTTCGATTTTGCCCTTAAAAATATGCCCACGTGAGAGAGGCGTGCTATTTTTAGTCGGAGAAATGAGCAAATACGAGCATTAGAACCAAAATGGATCATAATTTATATGTTAGGAACGATTCTGGCTGATTTTAAATGTTGAAAACTAAAAAAGTTTTTTGTGAAAATATTAGGGACCAATTTGGCAAATTTCCCTATAAGAATATGCATAAATTGAAACATTACATAGACATCATATTTCCACATTTGATCATGAAAACATGCTTAAAAATGTTAGATAATCATAATGGAACCCATAAACATCAACAAATAACATCACAAATTCACCATTCAAAATATGCTAATAAACTCAAAAAACATGCAAATGGTCAAATTTAAAATGCCAATTTAAGTTTAAGAAATTTGTCTGAAATTGTTAAAGTGATGTTTGGTGATGCAAATGATGCAAAAAGCCCTATGAATATCCCCTCAATTAACCTTCAATTGAATGGATTAGGAGCTAAGATCCCTAACCTTCAATCTTCTAGAAACCGATTTTTGAAGAGTTTTTCTTGAATTCTAATTGGTTAAAATGACTCTATGAAGGTCAAGGGATGTTGAGATGATGATTTCTTGCAAAAGAAATGGTAAGAATGACGTTTTGGTGAAGTGTGTGTGAGAGGTAGTTGAAACGCGGGTGAGAGAGAGGTATGGAGAATGAATTGTATTGTTCATGTTTTGTGATTTAAGATTATTTGGGACAATACGAACATAGAAAATGCGAGTATCTGCATTTTCTAGGGCGTGTTTTCTATGAAAAACTCCCAAAATCTAATACGTAGGCATGGGAATACGCGGGTTGATACTCGCGTTTTCTATAGGCATATTCACGTTTTAGCTCAACAAAATAGGCAAAAAAACACGGATTGGAATGCATGCTCAGCTGCATTTTAAGGATGCATTTTCTCCAGAAATTATGAAGAGGAACTAATATGTGATGACCCCACCTCTCTCTAGGGCATATTCTAAGGTTTAGCGGACTGCCTGCCTAACTCTCGCCAAAACTCACTATAATAAATTCTCAAAATTGTTGGTTCTTACTTTGTGCTTAATCTGCAGCTTAACGTTGCTGGTGCCGAGCTATCACAAAGGTACGAACCATGAGGGAGAATCTCTCCCAGGCTGATGCGGCCAAGGACAGGCTGTCTAGTCAACTTGAGGCAGCTGAAACAGAGCTGGAATCCTTGAAGAAGCCGCTTGCCGAAGCCCAGTCCGCCTGCGAGCTGGAGAAGAAAAAGGCAGCTGAGCTGACCTCGCAGCTGGAAACAGAGCAGAAGAAATCCGCGGAGCTGCTCAGTCAAATTGAAGCTGCTCGTGAGGAGGGTCGCCAGCTCGGCATCAGGGACTTCAAAAGGTCTGAGGGCTTCCTGAAAGATCTGGCCCTCCTCAACGGGCCAGTCCTGCAGGTGGGGTATACTCAGGCTATGCACGACGTGCAGTCTCTGAACTTGCCTGGGTTCGACCTGGGCAGATGGCCTGAGTACAATCCACAAGCAGTCCACCAAATTGATAGGATCGTGGAGGGCTACGTGCATGGGCGTGACCAGGCCGCACTGATCGCAGACCCCACTTTGCCTGCGACTTCCCCTGAGCCTAAGCAGGAGCAGCAGGAGGAAAATTAGGGAGTGCATAGCATAGGTATAGAGAGGGATTAAAGTAGGGTAGGAACCGAGTTGGCCAGCTCGTTTTTGTATGGCCCTCCCTTTTGTATATCTTTTGGAATCGAATAGACAATGGCCAAAAATATTTGTCTTTTTTTTTTATAGAACTTAGATGCATTCTTACGAGCCCAAGTATTGAGCTAACAAATCGCCGAACTATTACTTAAACATCTCGTGAAGAGCCTTCTAGCTTGCTTCTTGTCAGCTTGAGCCGAGCCCTAATGAAAGAGTCTCAAATTTGAATTGTACCATGTGCGTGGGACTTTATCCCCATTGAGATGGGCTAACTTACAGTACTCCGCGCGATCAGCTTCTCTCACCACGTAGGGACCTTCTCAGTTTGGGTCTAACTTGCCCATGCCCACAGCTCGTCTCACGGAGTTTCTTCGCAGTACCAGGTCCCCTGGTTTGAAGGAGAGATGCCTTACTTTAGCGTTGTACTATCGCGCGACCTGCCCTTTGTACTTAGCCATTCTTATGAACGCTTCTTCCCTCCGATGTTTGAGTAGGTCTAGGTTGAGTCGCATCTCCTTCTCATTATTCTGGGTCACGAAATGTTGTATCCTGCTTGAGGGTACTCCAATTTCTATCGAAATTACCGCTTTGGCCCCATACGTCAGGACAAATAGGGTTTCCTGAGTGGTCGTCCGAGGTGTAGTCCGGTAAGCCCACAGTATGGTGGGCAGCTCGCCCATCCACCCAATTCGGGCAGACTCTATTCGTGTCTTCAACCCGTGCAGGATGGTTCTGTTGGCATTTTTGACCTGTCTGTTAGCTTGTGAGTGCCCCATGGAAGTGAAGTGTTGTCGAATACCGAGGTCGGAGCACCACTCCTGGAAGGAACTGTCAACGAACTGTCGGCCATTGTTCGAGACTAGAACCTGCGGTATGCCAAATCGGCAAACTATGTTTTTCCAAAGAAACTTCTAGACTGACCTGCTATTGATTGTGCTGAGCGGTTAGGCCTCTACCCACTTAGTAAAGTAGTCAATTGCCACCACCAAATGGTCATAACCTCCTGGAGCTCAGGGGAATGGGGCTAGCAGGTCAATTCCCCATTGGAAGAACGGCCATGGGCTACGGAGGGGAACCATTTCCTGAGTCGGGGCATGGTGAACTAGGGCATGCAGCTGGCATGATTTACACCTTGCCACCAGTTCGGTCGAGTCCCGGAAGATGGTGGGCCAATAGTATCCAGACAACATTCCCTTCTTGGCCAGAACTCTCAGACCAACGTGATTACCACAAATGCCCTCATGCAACTCGCGTAAGACGTAGCTCCCTTCACCTGGGGTCACGCACTTTAACCAGGGTTGCAAGTAGGACTTCCTATATAGTATTCCCTCCGCGAGCACATACTTTTGTGATTTGAAAAGGACTTTGCGGGCCTCCGTCCGGCTGGCAGGAAGCTCTCCATTGGCTAGGTATTGGACGATGGTTTACTATCTGAATGACCGTGGTGTCTAACTGCTCATACGCCCGACTTTTAACGATTTCAACCAGTACTTCTCGGTTTAGGGTGCCAAACGAGGTAGAGGCCAGCTTGGACAAGGCATTAGCTCTCTTATTTTGGCTCCGTGGGATCAGCTCGAGCGTGAGCTGCTTGAACTGGTCCCTCAACTCTTGGGCCTTGGTGACGTACTTCTTTAGTGGCTCTTCTTTGACCTCATAACTCCCTCATACCTGGTTCACTATTAGCTGCGAATCGCTGTAGACTTTTATTGATTCAATCCCTAATTTTCGAGCAATCTCCAACCCCGCAATCAGGGTCTCATATTCAAATTCGTTATTAGAGGCTCTGAAATCAAATCTCAAGGCGTAGGCCAGCTCCTCCCCCGTAGGGCTGATTAGGAGGAGACTAGCTCCACATCCTTCTTTATTGGATGCGCCGTCTACGTACAGCGTCCAGACCGGATTAGTTCGTCCTGCAGCCTCTATAGCCTTTTTGGTCTGAGCAGTCCCCCTGGCCTGTTTGGCCTTGACTGCTCCTTCAGCCCGTTCGACCTCGGCAGCCTCTCTGGCCTGTTCGGCTCTAGCTGCTTCTTCGACCTGTTCGTCTTCTACTACCTTATTTGCCTGAGGGACCTCGGCAGCGTCTTCGGCCCGCAGGGCCTCGATTGATTCTGGGGTTTGTGTGGCCTTAGTAGTTTCTCTGGTTCGTAGGGCTTCGACTGCTTGTCTGGTGTATGCGACCTCGCCAGTTTCTTTGGCCATGCCGGCCTTAACTGTTTCCCTGGCCTGGTCGGTGTTAGTCCTGTGTGTTCCAAAGGAGACACCTTCTGCTATGAAGTCTGCCAGGGCTTGGGCCTTAATTACCGTCCTCGGCTGGTACCCCAGTTCATACTCCGACAACTCTACAGCCCACCTCACCATCCGTCCGGATATATCGGGTTTAGATAGAATCTATTTCAAGGGTTGGTTTGTTACTATTACAATGGGGTGAGTTTGGAAGTACGACCTGAGCTTCCGAGCTGCATGAACTAGTGTCAGGACATACCGCTCTACTGTAGAATATCTCGTCTCTGCCCCTTGCAGGGCACGACTAACATAGTATACAGGTTTCTGGACCTTGTCTTCCACTCACACCGGCACCGCGCTAACGGCCTCCTCTCCTACAGTTAGGTAGATGAACAGGATTTCCCCCTGTTCGGGAGAGGTTAAGGCCGGCAACCGGGTAAGATGGACCTTCATCTCTTCAAATGCTTTCTAGCACTCTGAATTCCATTCAACCAGCGGACCTCTTCTCAGGGCTTTGAAGAAAGGAGAGCCCTGAAATGCCGATTTGGACAAAAACCTATTCAAGGCCGCCATCCTCCTAGTCAGGCGTTGTACCTCCTTAATATTTCGGGGAGGAGCCATGTTCATGATGGCCTTGATTTTATCCGAATTAACTCTTACTCTTTGTTTGAAAATCATGTAACCTAGGAATTTTGCCTGACTTGACCCCAAAGGTGCACTTCTTGGGGTTTAGCTGCATCTGCGAGTTACGAAGGACATCAAAAATCTCCCTAAGGTCCACGATGAACTGCTCTTGGGTCCGACTTTTTACTAACATATCGTCCACGTAGATCTCCATATTTTGACCGATTTGGCCCTTGAACAGCTTATTGACCAGCCTCTGGTAGGTCGTGCCTACATTCTTCAGCCCGAACGGCATGGTGACATAACAGTAGGTGCCGTGTTTGGTGATAAATGAGGTCTTTTCCTGATCTTCTTCGTCTAGGGCTATCTGATGATACCCCTTGAAGGCATCCAAAAAGCAAAAGATCCTGAATCCCGTAGTCGAGTCCACAAACTGGTCTATCCGTGGCAGGGGGTAGCAGTCCTTTGGGCAAGCCTTATTTAGGTTAGTGAAATCCACGCACATCCTCCAAGCTCATTCTTCTTTATTGATCAACACTGGGTTGGCCAGCCATTTCGGGTAATATACCTCCTTCACGATTTTGGCTTCTAGCAGCTTGCCTATCTCGCTTTTGACGACCTCATTCCGCTCTGGCGCAAAGTTCCGCTTTTTCTGCTTTACAGGTCGAACCTTGAGGTCCACGTGTAGTTTGTGAATTGCTAGCTCGGATGGAATGCCTGGCATATCATCAGCACTACAAGCGAAGATCTCTGCTTACTCTTCTAGGAGGGATTCTAGCGAGTTTCGGGTCAGCTCGCTTAGGCAGGAGCCGACCTTGACCGTGCAATCAGGTCGCTCCCGATGGACCGGTAGCTCAACCAACCCCTCATCCGTCTCCAATCTCTCTCTTTTCTCCATGGGCTCCCAGGGCTCCAAACAAGTTGTTTGAGCAACCAGTTTCTCCTTGCCCTTGAGAGTTGCAATGTAACAGGCCCTGATCACGTCTGGATCTCTGAGCATTTTAGCTACCCCTGCAGGAGTAGGAAATTTCATGCTGAGGTGCAAGGTGGAACAGACAGCCCGAAGGGCGTTCAAGGTAGGCTATCCCAGTATCATATTGTACGATGAGAGCTCTGTTACCACCACAAAAATCACTGGAATAGTTCGGCACTTTGGTGACGCCCCTACCGTGACCATGAGGGTTATCATTCCCTTCGGCCTTACCGGAGGGCCAACAAAACCGATTAATAGAGTTCGAACCGAGACAAGCTATTTGTCTTCCAGCTGCAACTCCTTAAAGGCCTTGTAGTACAACACATCGATGGCACTTCCATTATCGATGTATACCTTTTTCAACTTGTAGTTGCAGGTGATGACCTCTATCACGATGGTTTCGTGGTTATTAGAGGCCAGAGGGACTGCATCTTCCGACCCATAAATGATTTCATCATACATCTTTAATCGTTTGCTCAAGCTCTCTTCACTGGGAGGAGGGCGGTTGTGCCGCCAAGCTGTATGACTATCTCCTCCAACCGGTCCTCCTGCAATAGTATTGATCACCCGGCCAAATTCTGAGTTTCCTGCTCAGGAGTTCGGCCACGGGGCCCCTGAGGTCGGTCACGGGAGTAGCCCAGGTGCTCTCGTTTGTGCCTCCCCTGCCTCAAGTCAGTTCGTTCATCACGTATGAACTGTCCGAGGTGACCTCGTTTGATCAACTTTTCAATATCTTTCTTGAGGTGGCGGCAATCCTCCGTATCGTGTCCCACATCTAGGTGATACGCACGGTACAGACCCTGATCACGCCTGCTCTTGTCCCCAGCCAAGGGTCGAGGAAGCCAGGAGAGCCCTTCTTGTCCATCACTGCAAGGACCCGAGCTCGAGGCGCAGTGAGGGCAGTCCAGGACTTATCTCCTCCCATGGTCCGACTCCTAGGCAAGCGGTCATAGACATTCTTCCGTCCCTAGCTGGGTCGCGCGTCTTCCTGGTCAGCGCTCCTTCTGCGCTTGTCAACCCTCAACTTTTCCTGCGCGCTTTTAAGGCGATTGGCCTCCTCAGCATTGGCTTTCTCATGAGGTCGGTCCAGCATCTTCCGAACTGACTTGGGAGTTCTCTCCACGAGCTCGGTGTATAGTTTCTGCTTACACAGCCCATTGATGAAGGTGGCCATGACCACCTTGTCATCCCGATCACGGACTTGGAGGGATTCATTATTGAAGTGCACCATGTACTCGCGCAGTGACTCCTCGGGTTTTTGCTGGATGGTCATCAGGTGAGCAGTGCTTTTGGAGAAGGCTCGCGACGAAACAAATTGTGCTGAGAACAATCGCGCAAGCTGGGTGAATGACCGGATTGACGTGGAGGAAGCCCCTGGAACCATTGACACGCCTTTCCCTCCAAGAACATTGGAAAGGTCTTGCATCTGACCGCATCCGCGGCCGTTTGCAGGCGCATTTGCGTCATGAATGCGAATAAGTGATCCTTCGGATCCGTGGTTGCATCATAAGATTTCATGCTCGGTATTTTGAACTTCGCAGCCAGCGGGTAGTCCTCAATATCGGGCACAAAGAGGGAAGCAATGTACCTGTCCGCCTCAACGTCCAACAATAGGTCTAGCTCGTCTTGTACCTAGTGCTGCTCTTTCCGTGGGGAGAGCTCTCCCCTTGAAAACCTTCGGAAGGGCTCTGGGTGCTCAGTTCGGGAGTTCTTGTGGGAAGGCTCCATGACCTCGATTTGTTTGCGCGTGAACTCCCTGTGCGCCCGCTTTGGCCGAGCCTTAAGACTCCCCGTTCAGGATTCTGACAACCCAACTCCTTTCTCTCCTTGGACCTTAGGCTCCTAGTCATGATGACCTCCCGTCTGCTCTTTGAGGTAACTTATGATCGCCTTGAAAGTAGGTAGGTTTTCCGCCTAAACCAGCTGTTCAGGCGGGATTTGTGAGAGCCCCATCCCCTTGTCTCCAGGAGTCGGACCCCGAGTGGGGTTTTGGGGGCCGCTTCGTTCATTCCCCTTGGATCCATCATCGCTCCTCTGAGACCTAGTCCTTGGCATGATTCGCAAGAAAAGAATTATGTGTTTCCCACAGACGGCGCCAATTGATGCGACGGCCATGGACGCAATCCGAGCTGAGCTGCTCCGCACTGGAAGGAGGAGTGCGGCCAAACTGAGGGGGGAAATCGAGCAGGCTATCCTGCAAAGAAAGAACAACAGCGGGGCTAGAGTCCCTGGGATAGCTCCGACGTTCAAGTTAGTAGAGATTATAAAGAAGGCAACAGTATAGAGTACTATAGATGGCGTACCTTGTATTGTAATTAATGAGGAGGGGCTCAAGGCTGCTCAAACTTCTAGTGCTCAAGTCATGCAAATACCCAGTGGTCCAATTACAAGAGCGCGTGCTAGGAGAATTCAAGAATCACTTTGAGCTCTTGTTTGCACGATTCAAGAACGAGTTGGTGATGACTTGAGGTCCATTGAAGGGTTACATAATGGAGAAACTACTCTATACACTTTCCTTCAAACGGAAGACCCAAGTGAAGACTAGTCCACAGAGTTCTAGATTGCTAAGTGCTAGATTGCTAATTAGGGTTTTCGTTACCATTATTAGTTGTTTGTTAGCATTAATAATTTCGGTCAATTTCCACTTCACTTTGGACGAATTTTAGAGTCTTAATTTAGCCAATTAGTTGTTAGATATTTTACCCTTAATGAAGGGCAAGGTCGTCCATTGGACATTTTAGGGTTTGAGTCATGTAAGGCTATATATAGCCTAGGTTTTCATTCATTAAGGTCAATTCAGATTTTATAAAATATTCGTGAGTTTATTCACTCTCTCTTGCTTCATGAGAATTTCCTTTGAATACTTGAGAATTAATCTCAAGTTGTTCATCGAACTTATCAATCAAGTAGTCTCCTTGGTTGTGGCGTTCTTCTAAATATACTTTGGTTCACTAAACTGGCTAGTCTTGGGTTAAGGATTCTCCTTAGTTCGAGGCTTGTGATTATAGCAGGGTCAAAGTTCCGCAAATCCACTCAACTTGGTGTTCGTCTAGATCCGTCTCACATCAGTTGGTATCCAGAGCTAGTCGACGACATCAAGTATATCCCGTTGAGTTGTTCGTAAGCTTTCTAGTAAATTTTATCTTGCAAAACTGGTCGTGTTTATCTTGGTGTCAAGTCCGATTGTTATTACAAAAAAAAAAAAAAATTCTGTCCGCCTTTGTTTGTTCTTGTTGCGTCGTTCTTTGATTTCTTTTGCTTCGCATACACTTCGTGCATTACCTGGTTGTGTGATTCTGTCTTGAAGCCTGCTTTCAAGTGTAACCGAGCTGTGTTTGAATATTAAAAAAAAAACAAAACAAAACAATTTCTGCGACGGCTAGGGTTTCACTTGCAACTAGGGTTTTCCTTGGGCGCAAGTTTCGTGTCAAATTTGTTCCAGCTTTTAGTTGTTACCCAAGTTGTTTTCATTAATCTCCTAAACTGATTTTTGTGGTTAAACTTGTTTGGGGGTTGGAATCTTGAGGAGGGACTGCAATAATCTAGGGTTCTTGAGTTTCTTGAACTAATCTTGAAGTCTCGAATTTTTTATAGTTATTGGGGGATTGAAGGAGAACTTTGGTTTAACATTACATTCTGGAATTTTACCCACAAACAGCCGAGTAATTGTGTGTTCTTAGAGTCAAAAAAAAAAAAGAAAAAAAAGGAACAAAGAAAGAGGAATTGCACGGGTGACAAGAAAGAAAAGGAAATTGTGTTCTTTATTGCCAAGACCTGAATTGCTACACTTTGTTTCTTGAATTTAAGCTGCAAAAACAGAAATCTAAGGCAAAGGAAGGGTTTAAAAATTCTGACCAACTTCTTCTTGAAAATCTTCAGCGCCTTGAGTCTTGATTATTTGTGTCACCTTTTGAGTTTTTTGATCATCTTGATTCTTGAAGACCTGTACCTCTCTTCGCACAAACAGCTTCTTGTACGCTCTTGCATCCATACAGGGCCTCCTTGGTTTAGGAATAAAATTCTGGGGAGTTTCTTGGGCAAGCCGCTTGGGAAGTTCTTGTGTAACATCGCTTACATTACCTTGTGACGCCATTGTCTAGGACCAACAGTCCAATTTGTCCGCGTGTGGTGCGAAGGGGAGGGGCCGAATTACTTGTTCTTTGAGGGCGGTGTAAGGAACAAAATTGGGGGCAAGGACAGGGTAGTATAGCCGAGTTTTATGTAGGGTTTGTTAGAAGCAAAATTCTGGAATTTTTAGATAACAGTTTCGGTTGGACTAGGAAGCTACCAAAATCTGTTTTGCACTTGGGTGACCAGCCGACTTTAGGAAAGGAATAAGGAGAAGGAGATCTGGAACATTTTTTGGAAATAACCCTGATCTGGTTAGCCGACTTTAAGGAATTTTCCAAATAAATCCAACACCTAACTTGATTCCCAAAAAATCAATTAGGAAATTAATTAAAACACTTGGGAAACTCCCTCATTGTGCGTGGACAATTTTTTTTGCCTCGTTCCACTCCTTGTCAAAATTCATTACTTGAGTTTTCCGTTTCTACTTTTGTTCCTTGTTCTTTTGATACAATTGGGAGCTATTTGATTCAAGTTTGATTGAATTTCCTTGAGAAATTTCTGATTTCTTCAAAGGGAACAACCAAGTGGCTTGAGGAGTGAAGTGGTAAGAGCATTAGAGTGACATAACACTTGAGTGAAAACACCAGAGGAGTGAAACACTTAAGGGAGCAAGTGAGACATTTTCTACTAACAATTTGTCAAGTTTTGCAGGTTTCACCATGTCTCAGGAAAATGAACTTACCATTGCTCAGCTATCACTTAAAATGGATGCTATGTGGAAGGAAATGCAGAGGAGACTGGACCAAAGATTGGAAACGATCCATGACCAGATTGATCACCTAAGTTCATCTAGGGCTTCATCTAGGAAATCTAAGGGAAAATCCGCCCTGGAGGAATCTAGTGACTCCAATGCCGATTCGGACCGTGAGATCTATGGGCAAGGGAGACCGAAGAGAAACACAAGAGGAATTGGTGATGCAATCAAAGGGATTAAGATGAAGATACCTCCGTTCCAAGGCAAATCAGATCCGGATACGTACCTTGAATGGGAGAGTCGAGTGGAACTAGTATTCGACTGTAATAACTACACCGATGCACAAAAATTGAGACTTGCCGTAGTCGAATTCACCGACTATGCCATAGTTTGGTGGGAACAAGTGGTTACAAGCAGGAGAAGGTGTGGTGAACTTCCTATAACCACTTGGACTGAGCTCAAGAGGCTTATGAAGAGGCAATTTGTACCAAGTCACTACCATAGAGACTTGTACCAAAAACTCCAAACCTTGACTCAAGGTCAACGCTCAGTTGAGGACTACTACAAGGACATGGAAATCTCCATGTTGAGAGCTGATATTCAAGAAGATAGAGAGGCTACAATGGCAAGGTTTCTCAATGGTCTGAGGGTTGAAATAGCCGACCAACTGGAGCTTCAATACTATATGGAGATAGAAGATATGGTGGAAAAGGCTATCAAGATTGAGCAAAGGCTCAAGAGGAGGGGTGCAACCAGAAATTATAACCCTCCTCCACAAACATTTACTCGACCATTCCAGCCTGGAAGGGAAGAGCGAGGTTCGAATGCTTGGAACACTACAAGGCCGAAGCACGATCAAGGACCAAGCTCGCGGCCGCCTTTTGCAAAAACCGACTCCAAGGTTGTGCCAAAGTCGATGATTGAACCTTCAAAACCTAGGAATCGTGACACCAAATGTTGGAGGTGTCAAGGAATTGGACATATTGCAAGCCAATGTCCAAATCCAAGGACCATGCTTGTCCTACCAAATGGGGACATTGTCACCGATGATGAAGAGGAGGATTACAACGACATGCCTCCCTTGGTTGAAGAGGAAGATGAGATAGAGGAAGTTCCAACTCAAGACAAAGTTGGATTGGTAGCAAGAAGGGCACTAGCTACTCAAGCTAGTAAAGATGAGCTTCAACGTGACAACATCTTTTACACTAGGTGCCATGTGACCAACAAGGTATGCAGCTTGGTGATCGATCCCGGAAGTTGCACTAATGTTGCTAGTGCATTGATGGTGGAGAAACTAAACTTGCCAACTAGTGACCACCCCCGTCCCTACAAGCTTCAGTGGTTAAACAACAGTGGGGAGGTACGTGTGCACAAACAAGTTTTGGTTACTTTTCGCATTGGTAGGTATGAAGATGATGTTATGTGTGATGTAGTACCAATGCAAGCTGCACATATACTCTTAGGGCGTCCTTGGCAATTTGACAAAAGAATCACCTTTGATGGTTTCTTGAATAAATACTCTTTCATGCATAATTGTAAAAAGATTACACTTGCACCTGTTACACCTCAACAAGTGCATGAGGATCAAGTTAGTCTACAAAAAGAGTATGATTCACATGTTATCACCAAGAAGGACAAAGCTAAGAAATTGGTATTGACCGACCCTTCTTCAAGCAAGTTGGATCATTCTCATTCGGCCTTAGAGCCCACACAGGAAAGAAAATCCAGCAAGCTTGCCAAGGTGAAGGACGTGAGACAAGCCTTGCATTCTAATCAGGTTTTATTTATTTTATTTTGCAAGGGTTCCTTATTCACTAATGCTCCTGATGCTTCTTTGCCTAGTATTATTACTAACCTTTTACAGGAGTACCAAGACGTCTTTCCTGAGGATATACCTACTGGTTTGCCTCCATTAAGGGGAATTGAACATCAAATTGATTTCATTCCTGGATCTTCCCTTCCAAACAAGGCACCATATAGGACCAATCCTAAGGAAACCAAGGAGCAACAACGACAAGTGGAGTTGCTTAGTAAGGGTTGGATTCAAGAGAGTCTAAGACCTTGTGCTGTACCAGTTCTACTTGTTCCAAAGAAAGATGGTGGGTGGAGAATGTGCACTGATTGTAGGGCAATTAATGCCATCACGGTAAAGTACCGCCATCCTATACCTCGTTTGGATGACATGCTTGATGAATTACATGGTGCTATCATTTTTACTAAGATTGATTTGAAAAGTGGTTACCATCAAATACGCATGAAGGAAGGAGATGAATGGAAAACTGCATTTAAAACAAAACATGGACTTTTTGAGTGGTTGGTCATGCCTTTTGGGCTAACCAATGCGCCAAGTACTTTTATGAGACTCATGAACCATGTTTTACGCTCCTTCATTGGTAAATTTGTGGTTGTCTACTTCGATGACATTTTGATCTATAGTAAGACTCTAGATGAGCATGTTGTGCATTTACAAATGGTCCTCGATGCACTTCGCAAGGCAAGCCTCTACGCTAACCTTAAGAAGTGTACATTTTGCACAAACCAATTGGTTTTCGTAGGCTATGTTGTTAGTGAGCAGGGAATTCATGTTGATCAAGAAAAGGTGAAGTCTATTAATGAATGGCCAACCCCTACCAATGTAAGTGAGGTGAGAAGTTTTCATGGCTTGGCAAGCTTCTATAGGCATTTTGTCAAGGATTTTAGCACAATTGCTGCACCACTTACATCAATTATCAAGAAAGATGTGCAATTTCATTGGGGAGAGGAACAAGCTAAGTCTTTCCAATTACTTAAACACAAGCTCACACATGCACCTGTTCTTAGTTTACCTAATTTTGACAAAGCTTTTGAAGTAGAGTGTGATGCTTCTGGTATAGGTATTGGAGCTGTTCTACTCCAAGAGGGTCGCCCGGTTGCCTACTTTAGCGAGAAGTTGAATGGAGCTGCTCTCAACTACTCAACCTATGATAAGGAACTAATGGCCTTGGTACGGGCTCTCCAAACATGGCAACATTACCTACGCCCTCGTGAGTTTGTCTTGCACACTGACCATGAGTCGCTCAAGCATATCAAATCCCAAGACAAGTTGAGTAAGCGACATGCACGATGGATTACATTCATTGACAGTTTTACCTTTGTGATCAAATACAAGGCAGGTAAGACGAATGTAGTGGCTGATGCACTCTCGAGAAGGCATACCCTTATCACTACATTAGATGCTAAGTTGCTTGGGTTTGAATTCCTTAAAGAATTTTATGCAACTGACTTAGATTTTGGTGAGATTTTTAACTCTTTGCCACGACACTCTCGTGAGCATTATTTCATCTCTCAGGGGTTCTTATACTACAAAGACAAGCTTTGCATTCCCAAGAGCTCCATGCGCACGCTCCTAGTAAGGGAAGCTCATGGAGGTGGTTTAATGGGGCATTTTGGCATTGCCAAGACCTTGATGATTCTCCAAGAGCATTTCTTCTGGCCTCGCATGAGGAGTGACGTGGAAAGGCACATTGAAAGGTGTGTGACTTGTCACCAAGCTAAATCAAAGGTACACCCTTATGGTCTCTATACACCTTTGCCTATTCCACATGCACCATGGGTTGATCTGTCAATGGATTTTGTGCTTGGTCTACCTAGGACTAGAAAAGGACATGATTCAATCTATGTGGTAGTTGACCGCTTCTCCAAAATGGCTCATTTTATTCCTTGTCTTAAAACAGATGATGCTAAGCATGTTGCAGATTTATTCTTTCGTGAGATAGTTAGATTACATGGCATGCCACGCACTATTGTTTCTGATAGGGACGCCAAATTCCTTAGCTATTTTTGGAAAACTTTGTGGTGTAAACTAGGTACTAAATTGCTATTTTCTACTTCTAGTCACCCACAAACTGCTGGTCAAACCGAAGTGGTTAATAGGACTTTATCTACCCTATTGCGCGCAATTATTAAAAAGAACATTAAATCTTGGGAAGATTGCTTACCACATGTGGAATTTGCATACAATCGTACTATTCATTCTGCTACCCATTATACGCCGTTTGAAATTGTGTATGGCTTTAACCCTCTCACACCTTTGGATTTAACTCCTTTACCTGTTCATGAGAGAGTTAACTTGGATGGTAAGAATAAAGCTGCATATGTACGTGAGTTACACACTAAGGTGAGAGCCAACATCGAGAAGCATACACTTCAATACATCCAAAGTGCCAACAGGAGGCGCCGCCAGATGGTCTTTGAGCCTGGCGATTGGGTATGGATACACATGCACAAAGAGAGGTTCCCAGTCCAACGGCATAGTAAGCTACTTCCACAGGGAGATGGTCCATTCCAAGTCTTGGAGCGTATAAATGACAATGCCTACAAACTTGAACTTCCAGGTGCGTATGGGGTACATGCTACTTTTAATGTAACTGACTTGAGTCCTTTTCATGCAGATGATGAGTTTGATTTGAGGACAAATCGCTTTCAAGAGGAGGGGACTAATGAGGAGGGGCTCAAGGCTGCTCAAACTTCTAGTGCTCAAGTCATGCAAATACCCAGTGGTCCAATTACAAGAGCGCGTGCTAGGAGAATTCAAGAATCACTTCAAGCTCTTGTTTGCACGATTCAAGAACGAGTTGGTGATGACTTGAGGTCCATTGAAGGGTTACATAATGGAGAAACTACTCTATACACTTTCCTTCAAACGGAAGACCCAAGTGAAGACTAGTCCACAGAGTTCTAGATTGCTAAGTGCTAGATTGCTAATTAGAGTTTTCGTTACCATTATTAGTTGTTTGTTAGCATTAATAATTTCGGTCAATTTCCACTTCACTTTGGCCGAATTTTAGAGTCTTAATTTAGCCAATTAGTTGTTAGATATTTTACCCTTAATGAAGGGCAAGGTCGTCCATTGGACATTCTAGGGTTTGAGTCATGTAAGGCTATATATAGCCTAGGTTTTCATTCATTAAGGTCAATTCAGATTTTATAAAATATTCGTGAGTTTATTCACTCTCTCTTGCTTCAAGAGAATTTCCTTTGAATACTTGAGAATTAATCTCAAGTTGTTCATCGAACTTATCAATCAAGTAGTCTCCTTGGTTGTGGCGTTCTTCTAAATATACTTTGGTTCACTAAACTGGCTAGTCTTGGGTTAAGGATTCTCCTTAGTTCGAGGCTTGTGATTATAGCAGGGTCAAAGTTCCGCAAATCCACTCAACTTGGTGTTCGTCTAGATCCGTCTCACATCAGTAATGTGGTGCCATATTTATAGGCTTGAAGGTAGTGATTTTCATATAGGAGTAGGAGTCCCCTAAGATTTGGAGTCTTTCTAGAGTTTCATAAGATGGCCCCGAAAGGCTCGGAGGCCGCGACCCCCGAGACCTACCGCAAGGAGGGTGAGCGGCCCAGGCCGAGTTGACCTTCCCTTTTCCCGAGCTGACGTGACCGAGCTATCGGATCTCAATTGCCGAGCATGTGCATGGTTGGGCCGAGCTGACACGTGTTGCCCGTGCATTGGCCCCACTACAGTGGGCTACCTAATATTAGAAATTCTGATAGAATCTGTGATATGTGTGTTTTGGGAAAGTAACACAGAAATGCTTTTCAAACTAGCAAATCATGGAGGGTCAAAAAACCATTAGAAATTATTCATTCAAATTTGTACACTATGGAGATTCCTTCTAATAGTGGTTCTAGGTATTTTATTACCTTTATTGATGATTTTAGTAGAAAAGTTTGGATGTATTTTTTGAAGAAGAAATCTAATGCCTGTGACACTTTAAAAAATTTTAAACTTTTGTTGAGAAGCAAATTGGCTATTAGATTAAAATTTTGAGAACAAATAGGAATTAGGAATATTTGATTTGTGCTAATTTTCTTGAGAAAAATGGGATACAGTATTAGTTGACTACTAGGTACACTCCACAACAAAATAGAATGATAGAGAGAAGAATATTACAGTTATGAATATAGTGAGGCGTATATTAAAGTTGAAAAAAATGCCAAAATCTTTTTGGGCAAAGGCAGTTTTTTGTGCAATTATTTATTGAACAAGTATCCTATCAAAAATGTTTTCGAAAAAAAATTTTGAAGAAATTTGGGCTGGTAGAAGACTATTTGTTTGTCATCTCAGAATTTTTGGTTGTATGGCCTATTCTTATGTTCCTAATCAATTAAGAAAGAAATTTGATGACAAGAGGAAAATGTGTGTATTTATTGGGTACAGTGAAGTTTTCCGAACTTACAAGTTTTACAATCTTTTGACAGAGAAGGTGATAGTGAATAAAGATGTGACTTTTGATGAAAGATGTGAATTTGGGACTGGTCTATTGAAAATTTTAAAATAGTAGAGGCAACTCTAAATTATCAAGAAGAAGCTAATATTGATGTTCAACTATCACCAGCTGTTCAGGGTTCACAGACTGAGTTAACTGGATGTCCATAGCATCAGCAACAAATGCCAACTTGTCTGCAGGATTATGTTATTATACCATATGATGTTATTTCTAACGAAGATATTGTTAATTTTGTTTTGTTTGCAGATGTGACCTAGTTTTGTATGAGGAGGCAACCCACGATGATTGTTGGGTGAAAACAATGGAGGAAGAAATTCATACAATTGAGAAGAACAACACTTGAAAACTTATTTATCTTCCAACTAGTAAAAAAGTCACTGAAGTGAAATGGGTATATAAGACCAAATTTAAGTCTAGTGGAGAAATTGATAAATGCAGGGCAAGATTAGTTGTGAAAGGATATAGGCAAAAACGCAGAATTGACTATTTTAAAGTGTTTGCATCGGTTGCCAGACTTAACATAGTCCATATGATAATTCTCTAACTATCTAAAATAACTATAGAATTTATCAAATGAATGTCAAGTCAGCTTTTCTGAATAAAATTCTCAATGAAAAAGTATATGTGGAGCAACCTGCAGGTGTTGTCAGAAGTGATCAGGAAAATAAGGTATTTAGATTGAAAAGAGTCTTATATGGATTGAAACAAACCCCAAGAGCATGCTAAACAAAAATTGATTCCTATTTTTTGACTTATGATTTTCAAAGGCATTCATATGAACACACTTTATTTATTAAATTTTCTATCTGTGGTGATATTCTTATTGTGTGTTTGCACGTAGATTATTTGATTTCGTAGAATTTTTATATCTCAAAAAATATGCATGTAATATTTTAAAGAAATTCAAAATGGATACAACGAAACTTATTCTAACACTAGTTTAAAAAAATTAAAGTTGACCAAAGAGAATGTTGGTGAATATATGAATCCTACTTACTTTAAAGTTTGGTAAGGAGTTTGAGATATTTGACGTCTACGAAACCAAATATCAATTTTGCTGTTGGTTAGATAAGTAGGTTCATGAAAAATTCACATAAGTCACATTTGCGGGTGGCTAAGAGAATTTTGAGATATATTGGAGGTATTTGTAGTGATCGCATTTTTTACTCAGGAAATGATCCAGTTGAACTCTTTGGGTACACAAACAGTAATTGGGTTGGCGATACAGTTGAGAGGAAGAATACTTCAGGATATGCATTTTTTATTGGTTATGGTATGTTTTCCTATAATTCGAAGAAGCAACAAGTGATTACATTATCTACAACGGAAGCAGAGTATATTGCAGTGGCTAACAGTGCTACTCAAGCTTTGTGATTACATCGCATACTTGGTGTTCTACAACACAAATAGGTTGATCTTACAAAGATTTATTGTGACAGTAAATCTGTGATTGAGTTGCCCAAAAATTCAACACTCCATAGGTGTAGTAAATACATTGATATCAAGTATCATTTTATACGGGAGTTGGTTCGAGAGAAGGAGATTGAAGTTGATTATTGCAGAATTGAATACCAAGTGGCTGACATTTTTACCAAGGCATTGAAGACGAAAATATTTGTCAAGTTAAAGCAGATGTTGGGCATGTCTAAATTTGAGAAGTTCAGTTTAAGGGAGATAATGTAAAAATATAAACCAAACTATGGTTGATTGGTTAGTTTTATTTGTTGACCACATGTCCTCTGTTTATTAGTTAGTTTTGTTGGCAAGTCTAAAGTTGGCCATATGGGATCAAATCCCATAATGTTTGTGATAGTAGAATTAGAAGTTCTGGGCCTTTTGCTGTAAGAAGTACCTATGTGTCTGTCTTTTGGTTTTTTTTTTTCCAAGAAGTAGTAACCTTTGTTGTTCTTTGTATCGTGTAGCCAAAGTGTCGTTTGATTAATAAAAAATTTTCCTTTGCCTCAGTAACGTTTTTTCCTTTGATTATTCCTGTGAGTCTATGATTTATTATCAATTTGAGTCCATCATAGCCTTACAAGGTCCTGATTTACAAATTAAAATTAACATATTGAACCAACATGATTAATGGAAACATTTAAAAAAAAAAAAGATGACTGTGGGCGAACCACTTTTCTCGATCCTTAGCATTGAAGCAATTCTGCGCTTCTTTAGACATCAATTGAATCATTCAAATAACTCTGCACTTCCTTGTATATTTAATTGAATTCCCTATTAGCATTCGATGCAGTTTAATTAGTGAAATGCGGCAATGCCGCAGATAAAACTTTGTTTATGCTAGTGGACGTGGCGGACAGTCCAGCACTCTAAAGGATGGTTTTTTTCTTCTTGGTACTGTCTTTTCGGTTAAATCAATGGAAGATTCAGTTTGGCGACGAGGGAAGATACAAATTGTGGTCCTACGATATTTTCATCTGGTGTCATAAACATGGGACATAAAGTAAGACCAATTTAATGATGATATATTAAAGTATTAAGACCCACCAAACCTCATGCCAGATTATGACTAGGGGATTTTTTTAATTAAAAAATTGTATCCACGCATAAATACCTGCTCCAGTAATATAAGTTATTAAAATGGTCGAAGTACAATAGAGCATTTTTCTCATAATTTTAAGTCTGTAGGCTAACAAACAATCCTATTAGAGTCTCAATACATTTGCCGACCGGAAAAGGATGTTTGGACATTTGTGGGTCAATGACAAGCATGTATGGTAGCCAGCTAATACAATAGCAGAGTTGTGTCAGAAGCTTTTAAGCATTTGTAGGTAGCATTATCCCTTAAGATATTGTTATTCAAGACTTTGCACAAAGTACTTGATCCAGTTTCAAAACAGTTGTAAGTAACAACTGTTTACCACGATTTAACATTTTTTCAACAAGGTATAATTTTACATCAACTATTTATAAAACTTAATAATAGGGATATAATTATTATATATAAGATTCACATAAACAGTAATAAAATATCACACATCTATTATAACAATATATACGAAGTTTATATAAAATTACAAAACGTTCAAAAAATGTTAAACTGTTCATCAACCGTCCCTGCCCCACCCCTTCAAGACTACCACAAAAGAGTTTCTACCTATATTCCTAAGCCAAGAGGGAATTAGATTCTTCACATATTCACTCCAAATTGAGATAGTAATACTTTTTCGATATTATTTTGGAAATTACACAAACTGGCATAAAAAGTTGTAATGAAATTATGCTTTATTTAATTTATTTACTAGTTTGTATGTTATTATAACTTGTTCAATTATTTCATGTTAAATTTGTTGTTGCATACTATATATATAGTCTAATCTTCATAGAGTGTATTCGACAATTGCTGCATTTCTATGGAATATGTTATCGGTTCAAAATGTTGGTTACTCACCGAAATTTGATGTGTAATTTAAATGATTCCAAAATAAATCAAGAACTAATTTCAAGAAATTAAAAAAGTTGTAGGACTAAGAGAACCATTCGTAAAGGCTTAAGCACTCTTTTTTTTTTTGGCACTGAAAATAATTTTTGGATACAGGGAGTCCGGGACAAGAGTAATTTTCTCAGAGTTTCAGCACAAAAGAACATTGTGTGGTAAATATTTCGGATACTTCCTACTTCGTCAGCACAAAACCATAACTATCTATTTCTTTCCATCTCTTGTACTATTTTTTTTTTTTTGAAAATACCCCCCAAAAACAGCTAATCCAAACGGATAAACTTTTTTTTTATATATATATATTTTTCTCTTATTTATTTGATCAATTGAAGGAGAGCATACATGGAGTTTTAAACCATTACTAGCACAACCTTAACCTACGCCCTAACCCGACGCAAGCTTGGAACACCCAACTGATCAAGGGAGACGTCACCTCTCACCAAAGAAGGCAAATCCCGCAAAGAATGATATGTTATCGTTTGACCTGAATCCGCACCCACACTGGCAAGACGATCAGCCGGCCTATTCGCTTCCCAAAAGCAATGTGACACCCTTCTAACAAACCTGCTGACCTGTAGCAAGTCTTGTAGGTCCCCTTGCGACCGCCATGGGCACCGAGCCTTCCCTTGAATGATCTGAACTAGAATGAAAGAGTCAGATTCCAAGTGTAAATCGAAGTATCCACTTGCAATAGCCAATCTAACACCAAAAGTCAACGCCTTCAATTCAGCCTGCAAACTCGTCATCTCCCCAAAGAAGCACGAGTACCCCAATAGAAACCTTCCTTCCGAGCACCGAAGCACCCCCCACCTCCACTCACTCCCGGATTACCCCGAGAACAACCATCCGAATTCAGCTTTACCATTAGGGAATCGGGGCAACTCCATCAAACCACCAAGGTCCTGGAAACCCTGTGCATACCACCCACCATACCATATAAACCTGGCCAATCCTGACCAAAGGGCATGTGTCCCTGAAACCTATTTAAAAAAATGTCCCTGAGATCCCCAAAGATTGCCGCGCAAACCTGAGCCACGGGCCGCAAATGGCCATCAAATACAAACGAGTTTCGCATCTTCCACAAATTCCAACATATTAAGGCCGGCAATAAACGGAATAGATATAGCATATATCGGTTTCGATTAGGCCTCAACCACCAGCTAACCAACTTGTCTCGTAGCGTATAGGAATCCCGAAATCCTCCAATAACCCCTTCAAAATATCCCCAAATCTGCTTTGCCGCCACCCCAGTGCAGAAAATGTGATCAATGGACTCCTGGCATGGATATAAGCAACAAAAACACCGAGAAGGGCCGTGGATACCAAGTTTATGCAACCTGTCCATCACCGGCAAACGGAACCCTACCAATCTTAGCATGAAAAATGAAACCTTCAGCGGTAGCCCGGGAAGCCAGAGCCGTGAATAGAGCCAAGAGCTGTTTCCACCCTCTCGAGAAATCCAGTAGGCTGATGCTAATGAAAATTCCCCGGAGATACTGGGAGCCCAAACCATGGAATCCTCTCGGTCCAGCGAAGGAGGCACCACTCCCATAATCCTTCCCACCCAACTGCCAGGCACCACCTCACTCAACCGTCGTTCATTCCAGCCACCCTGTTCCACAAAGTCGGAGACATTACATTCTTGAAAAGTATCCACATGATGACACAACGGTCCTGTCCCCAACTAGTTATCATGCTAGAAACTAACCCCTCCCCTAGCCAAAGCCCAGTGGATGTGTTGCTCCGCTACACCCTGGATAGCCACCATCCTCTTCCAAGTCCACGAAACCCCGGAGGAAATATCAGCAAAGCAAGGATGAAGACTGGGACAATATTTTTGGTTCATGAACTCAGCCCACAACGATTGCCGCAACCGGAAGTGCCACCATAGTCTCATGGAAAAGGCATCAAAAACGTGCCTTAAGGATCTCAAACCAGTACCCCCCTGTCGTATGAGTTGCATAACTGATCCCACTTAATCCAGTGGAACCGTGGCCCAGCCTCAGAGGAGCTCCATAGAAAATCAGCAAAAATTCTTTCCATCATGCTGAAAATCGACTTAGGAGGGATTGATGCAGCGAAAATGTGAATAGGCATAGAGGAAAGGACGCTTTTGAGAAGAGTTAATTTACCGCCATGCGAGAGCAGCCTCCCTTTCCATGACAACACTTTACTCATGATCGATTCACAAACCCCTGCAAAGTAGCATCTCCTCCGCCGCCCTGCATATAAAGGACATCCCAAATATTTGACCGGAAACTCCCTCGACTGAAAACCAGTCATATCCGCAATACTCCGCTTCCTACTCCATGGAAACTTAGCATGAGCCAAGACACAACTCTTTTGCTGATTCACCTTTTGACCTGACACTAAAACATATTCATCCAGAGCCTTCATCACCAATCGCACAGATCGCCGCAAACCACTAGAGAAGACAATAATATCATCTGCGTAGGCTAGATGAGTGACAGGCAGGCAACCCCGTGGAACTCTAAAAGGCGTAAAGCCCCGAAAGGTACTCAAAGAGTTTAGTAGGCGAGAGAGAACTTTCGCACTAATCACAAAGAGCGCGGGAGAGAGCGGATCTCCCTGTCTCAGCCCACGACTAGATTTGAAGAACCCCTGAGGCGCTCCATTAACTATTACCGAGAACCACACATTCGATATAAGTCGCCAAATCATATCAATCCATATTTCATCAAACCCAAACCTTCGCAAAACCTGGAGCAAAAACGACCAAGAGACTCTATCATAAGCTTTGGCCATGTCAAGCTTCAACACCACATTTCCCCCTCTATTCTTCCGGTGAATATCCGACACCAACTCCTGGGCTAGCAGAAAATTATCAAAAATTTGCCTACCCTTAACAAAGCCACTCTGCTGAGGGGATATAATACTTGGCAACACCTTTGCCAATCGAACCGCTAGGGTTTTAGAGATAACTTTATTTACAAAATTACAAAGACTTATGGGCCGGAACTGACTAAAGTCTTGGGACGAAGACACTTTCGGGATCAGCACAATCAAAGTCGAAGACACGCTCCTCGGCAACTCATGACCACAGAAGAAACTAACCACGGCTTCCAAAACATCTTGACCCACCACATCCCATGCAAAGGTGAAAAACCTGCCTGTGAATCCATCAGGGCCCGCAGCACTCTCCCCATCCATAGCAAATATAATCTCTTTAATTTCCTCCATTGAGGGGAGACGCTCCAACTCATCATTTTGCTCCCTTGAGATAATCTTTGGAATGACCTCCAAAGTGCGCCATGACGCCGGGCAAGGTTCGGCGAGAAATAAGGATGTGAAATAATCCACTGCCTCCGCAGAAATCTGAGCTTCATCCGTCAGCCACTCCCCCGAACTACTCCTAATCCGGTGTATAACAGATTTGGCCCGTCTCTCTGCCACCACCGCGTGAAAGAACCTTGAGTTTCTATCCCTATCCTGAAGCCATTTAATTCTTGCTTTTTGCCTCCAAAACGCTTCCTCCTTGACAAGTGATTGTCTCATTACTGCCCTTGCTTCCTGTAGTGCGAACCATTGCTGCTGTGAATTGTCGCTGTCAAATGCAGCCTCCGCCGCCATTACTGCCTCTTCTGCCTGCTTAACTGCATCAAAGATATTGCCAAAATGCACCCGCGGCCAAAGTTGGATTGCACGTTTAACATGCTGTAATTTGGCAGCCAACCGCTGCAACGGACGCCCCGGGCAAAAGGTAGACCAACTCGTCCGAATGACATCCAACAGCTCGGATTTTGATGTCCAAACATTTAAGAACCGAAACGATCTAGGCTTGATATCAAGTCTAGTCGATGCTGACAAAAGAAGGGGGGCATGATCCGATGGTTCCCTACCAAGATGTCGGACCCCAAAATTCATCCCCATGAGGGCCACAGGCGGGCTACATAGTAGCCTATCTAGGCGTTTCCAGATTCGAGCTCGACCACCCCTATTGTTATACCACGTGAAACATGACCCTGAGAAACCTGCATCAAATACTCCAGCTTCAGACATAAATGATCGCAATTCCACGCCTTCATCAACCCGAAACGGCAACCCGCCCCTCTTCTCTTCCGCACTGATAATGGTATTAAAGTCGACCACCACCAACCATGGATCCTCAATCGGTTTGTCTACTAGTAATGCTGACCATAACGGAACTCGCTCTTGCTCAGTGCACTTCGCTTGGACGAAGGAAAGAAAAACTAGGACTGGCAACACCTGAGAAGAAATTCTAAGGGAAATGTGTTGAGAAGATTCCCCCACCTGAGCACATTGAAAGCCGGCTTGATAGAACACCCAGACCGACCCTTCCTTATTAACCATCCAACCATCCATTTTGAGACGGGCGCATATCATATAGATGTCACACGAAGGAGCCTTAGGCTCACAAATAGCTACTAATTGAACTGAGAACTCAGAGATGATTCTTTTTAACTTACGAAAATTTGGAGTACGCAAAATACCCCGAATATTCCAGAATAAAAAATTAATCATCAGATAATACAGAGAAGGAGTTAGAGCACATCTTCGTCTTCGAGCGTAAAGTTCGATCAGTTGGAGCCCGCGAACGAACACCCTTATGCCTGGGTTTGTCAACTAGCTCAACAACCTTTCCAAAATTAGCCTTCTCCTGAACCTGTTGGATGATTGGGTCAAGGTTGAAAATATCGATCACCAAGGAACTCAGCTCACAATGCCGTTGGGACCATTGCCCCCTTGGCGATAAGCTACCAGCCCGTTGCTCAACCATGGAGATATCCGCCTCACCCAGCTGCCCTTCAGAGCTCATCTCGGCCTCTCCCTCACTCATAACACCAGGACCTGCATCACTTCCCACCACCAACCCAGCAGCTACGGATGGAAGCATCTGCAACTGCTGGAACGACAGCCCGCTAGCACTCTTGTGCATCAGCAGACTTGCATCCGCCCCTCCCTTACTAGCTCCACCAGTCTCTAGCAGTTCGCTAGTTCCAGTAGCAACCTGCTGCTGCTCTTCTCCCTAACCTACGACCTGCATCAGCGCCAACCCCTCCCTATCATCCAGTCGCTGCCCTGCTGCCTTCCTCTCCTCCCTCAAAGGACTGACCTGTAGTTGCCGCACTGCCACACCTTCCCCAGCACTTGCCCCTCCACTGGCCACAGGAGAAACTCCTTGTAAAGCCTTGACAGGCACCTTTCCATTAGACACCAGCGGATACAACACATTCTCCCCCTGCCGCGCTGTTGTACCTTCCCCAGCTCTTGCCCCTATGCTGACCACAGGCGAATCCCCTTCCAAAGGCTGGGCAGACTCTGTTCCAGCAGACATTAGTGGGTGCAGCTCGATCTCCCCCAGTTGTTGCCGTGCTGCCGCACTTCCCCCAGCCCTCGCCCCTACGCTCGCCACTAGAAAATCCCCTCCCACCAGCTGGACAACCTCCTTTCCAGCAGACACTAGCGGGGCCTTCTCAACCACCTTCTCCAGCTTCAAGCAGGGTGAAGAACAAAACATGCATCCCTGTCATGTCTCTGCCTGAAGCAGTGATCACAATATTGGGGAATGCGTTCCGGAACAAGCTGTTGCCAAAAACCACCGTGTTCCCCATTACCAATCCAAATCCGCAAGGGAAGAGGTTGAAGCAAGTCAATCTCCACACACATCCTAGCAACACTCGGGCGCACTCTAGACACCGTTGCAGAATCCACGAACAGAGCCTTGCCCAAACAACTCACAATCTGAAAGAGACACTCCTTGTGGAATAGATGAATCGGCAATTTCGGCAATTGGAACCAAACCGGCACCACCGAAGGCTCCCGATCCACATGGAAGGCGGCTGACCATTTAAACACACGCAGCGGAACTCCATGAATATACCAGATCCCACGAGACCAAATCCTAAGGAAATCCACCTCGTTCCCCAGACGGATGAGAATATGTCAAGAATCAAGTAAGCCAACCGTTATTCGTGGTTTTGATGATCACAAAGTACTTTGAAATGTTTATCTAACTTTTTTCAAATATAAGTGTTTTTGCCTATCAAAGAATCAAGTACGAATATGTCATGAAATGAAAATCAACCAAAAGAAGAAGCAAAAACAGGACACTCATGTCGGACGTCCGAAAGGAATCTGTCGAACGTCCGAAAGGATAAAGAACTTCAAGAAGGAAGCTCTGTCGGACGCTCATAAGGAAGCGTTGGACGTCCGGAAGGATCGGACGCATGTCTCGGATGCACATCGACCACGTCGGACGTCCGAAAAATTCAAAGAAGACTTGCCAACTCTCTGACGACGATCGGACGCATTGCCTTCGGACGATGATACAACATCGGACATCCGAACAATAACTTGGCTGATTTTCGGACGATGACTAATCTGTCGGACGTCCGACAGCCCCAACGGCTAGTTGACTCTTCATCTGCCTTCTATCCTTTGAAAGCATTAATGAAGCTCATTTTTTGTTCCTTTTAAATACAATCGATTCTGAACATGAGGCAGACTTTTGTACACTTTGTTTACAAGATCTCAAGAGATATTTTAGCTAGAAAATAGTCTCCAAAGCTAGATTTGTTCTCTAAGTGGTGTGAATTTCTTGTGAGCATTTCTTTTGTGGTTGAAAGTTTCATTAGTGTAACTTTGTGGAGGGTTATCTGAGTGATTGTAAAACTTCTTAGCTTGACTAAGTGAGGCTTAGGGCAAGGAGGAAGTGCTTCCTCCATTGTACATCTAGTTGATCATCTTTCATCAAAGAGAAGTTGCTCAACCTAATGATTGGTTTTCAAGTTTGAGGAAAGTTTGGTAGACAATCGGTTTGATATTCTATCTTATTCTTTTTGGTTAATAAAATTTTCATTGCTTATCTATACTTGTTTTTCTAATCAACATTGCTTTCTTATTCTAATCTACTTGGTTGATCATTACTAGAAAAGAAGGTAAATTTTTATTAAAGGAAAATGCATAAATTTGATTAAGATTTTAATCAACCTAATTCACCCCCCTCTTACGTTGTCTTTGGGCCTTACAATTGGTATCAGAGCTTGGTCTCCTAGAGATTAAGCTCAAGCGGCTTGGAGTAAAGATGACAACCAGTCATGCTATGTTTGTTGAGGGGTAATCGGTTACTAGGCCTCCCATGTTCAGTGGCTCCAATTATGTTAGCTGGAAAGAAAGGATGATTATCTTTTTGCAATCTATTGATATTGAACGATGGTTTATTGTGAGTGAAGGACCGCATGAAGCTAACTTTCTTGATGCAGATACAGGTTTGCTTCGGCCAAAAACGAGAGCTGAAATGAATGCTCAAGATAGGACTAATCTCACATTGAATGCCAAGGCCATGAATGTTCTTTATAGTGCCTTAGATTCAAATGAATCAATTAGAGTAAAAGGCTGTAAATCAGCCAAAGAAATGTGGGATAAGTTAAGAGAAATCCATGAGGGTGGTAACAACGTGAGAGAACAGAAAAAGGCTATCTTGGTCACAAAGAATGAATCATTTAAAATTGAACCTCTTGAGGATATTGATAAAATGTATTGCAAGTTCAATGACTTGATCAAAGATCTCGAGGTGTTGGGCAAAGAGTACACATTGGGAGAGAAGAACAGGAAAATTCTCAATGCATTAGGCAAAGAATGGGAAAATAAAGTGACTGCAATAGAGGAGGCTAAGGATTTAAATTCTGTGCCTATTGAATCTCTCATTAACTCACTAACCTCTTATGAGTTGAAACTGAAATCTAAAGTGTAGGAGGAAGAGGATGCTAGAGCAAAGAGAAATATTGCTCTAAAGACTACTCAATGTGAAGATGATCCAGCTCACTTGGATGATGAAGACTCGGATGGTGATGATAATGATCTTGCTCTCATCACAAGAGGCTTCAAGAGAATCCTGAATAAAAGGAAGTTTAGAAAGGGAGGACCTAGCAATCAATTTCAAAATTATTCATCAAATGCAAGGATCAAAGGAAAACAAGAATTCAACAAGAAGCTAGTGGACAAATGCTATGAATGTGGACAGCCTGGATACTATGCAAACGAATGCCCCATGAAGAGAATGAAAGATGGGAAAGCTGATCGAAAGCCAAGATTCAACAACTTCCAGATTACTTGGAATGAATGCAACTCCGAAGGGGAAGTTGAGGAAGAGGAAGAATCAGCTCAAATGGCCTTCATGGCTATTGGAGATAATGAGGTAACTTCCATTCACTCTCAATCTGAAAGTGATGATGAAGAAGATGATGATCTTGAATCCTTTATTGAAAAACTGCATAATGCCTTGAAGGAATCTTATGATAAAAACAAGCAACTAAAACAGAAAATTGCTTTTCTCATTCAAGAAAATACAAGTCTTTTTTAACAAAATAAACAACTACAGACTGACAATGAATGTCTTGTAAGAGCCGGATGTGATGTTCAAAATGAGCTTGATAGAAAGACAAATATTTGTGAAATGCTGAAGGAAAGACATGGTGATTTGAAGAAAAGAATGGACAACTTGGATGAGACTTTGAAAGCAAGAAAGCAAGATTTTTCTCAAAAAGAACATGTCATCTACCTATCTTACTGCTCATCAAAGAACATTAGCACACAACAAAAATACACATGGTTTCACAACATATAGAAGAGGTGGATTGAGATATGTCAAACCATTACATGTTAAGGACTCTTCCATTATGTGTGGTTTTTGTTGTCAAAAAGGGCATTTTAAAGGAGATTGCTATGTGAAAAGAAATCTAAACAAAGGGATGAGATGCATGTGGTTAGTTAGACACAATGCTAACTGTTGTGGACCCAAAAATTAAAAAGGGTACCAAACACTTTCTCTTTTCAGGAAAAAGGCTCAAACAAGTCCAAATGGTTTATTGATAGTGGCTGCTCAAGGCATATGACCGGTGATCCCTCTTTGTTCATAAAGTTGAAATCAAAATCAAGTGGAAAGGTGACATTTGGTGATGATGTGAAAGTTAAGACAATTGGAATAGGTGATGTTGGTAAGGATGGTGAAACCTTTGTTCATAATGTGCTCTTAGTTGATAACTTAGGTTATAACTTGTTTAGTGTTAGTCAATTGTGTGATAAAGACTTGAATGTGTTGTTTAAAAAGCATGAATGCATTGTGCTTGATTCCAAATATAATGTTGTGTTCAAAGGAAAGAGGTTTAACGACATATATACTGTGGTTCTTGATAGAATTGATTCATCTAACTTCAAATGTCTTAAAGTTTCAAATGAAGATCCCTGGTTGTGGCATAGGAGATTTTGTCATTTTAATATGGAATTACTAAAGAAAATTTCGAAAAAGGAGCTGGTTAGAGGCTTGCCAAAAATCAGTTTTGAAAAGGATAAAATTTGTGATGCATGTCAATTTGGAAAGCAAACAAAAGTTTCTTTTAAACCAAAGAAGTGTGTATCAATTTCTAAACCTTTAGAACTCTTGCATCTTGACTTATTTGGTCCTACTCAAATCACTAGTTTGGGAGGTAAGAAATACTGCTTTGTTATTGTGGATGATTATTCTAGATATACTTGGGTGATATTTCTTGCTCATAAGGATGATGCCTTCAAGAATTTCACTTCACTGTTTGCTAAAGTGCAAAATCTGCTTGGTTTAAAAATTGTTAGAATTAGAAGTGATAATGGAACGGAATTCAAGTATTGTGATTTTTCAGAATTTTGTGATCATAATGGCATAACACATGAGTTTTCTATTGCAAGAACTCCACAACAAAATGGTGTTGTGGAAAGGAAAAATAGGACACTACAAGAGGCTGCTAGAACCATGTTAAGTGAATGTAGTTTGCCAAAATACCTTTGGGTTGAAGCGATAAACACTGCATGTTATGTGATGAATAGAATCCTTTTGAGACCCATTTTGAATAAAACATCTTATGAATTGATTTTTGATAAGAAACCTACGGTTGGATATTTCAAAGTCTTTGGTTGTAAATGTTTTATTTTAAATCTAAAGGAACATCTTGGTAAGTTTGAGAAAAAATCTGATGAAGGAATATTTTTGGGTTATTGTGAGAACAAAAGAGGATATAGAGTCTTTAATAGAATGACTCTTGTGATAGAAGAAGCCATTCACATAACATTTGATGAAACTAATGATGATAATTCCAAAAGTTCGTGTGAGATGATGATGTAGGTGTTCGTGAAGGAATGGAAAAGCTGAATATTGGTGATGAAGGAATTTCTAAACCAGCAGCAATGGAAATGATGGATGAAGCTCATAATGATCAAGAAAAGGATGATGAAGACGAGAATGATGATTCAGTCAAAGACCTTCCCAATACTTGGAAATTTAGCCAAAATCATCCAAGAGAGCTTATAATTGGTGATCCATCCGAAAAGGTAAAGACTCGTTCTTCATCTAGAAAATTGATAGACAATTTGCTTTAGTTTCTCTTTTTGAACCAAAAAATATCAATGATGCTTTAAAGGATGAAAACTGAATTTTGGCTATGCAAGAGGAACTTAATCAATTTGAGAGAAATAAGATTTGGACACTTGTTGATAGACCTCAAAATCAACCTATCATTGGCACAAAGTGGATATTTAGAAATAAATTGGATGATAAAGGTGTTGTTGTAAGAAATAAAGCCAGATTAGTTGCTAAAGGATATGCACAAGAAGAAGGAATTGATTTTGATGAAACATTTGCTCCCGTAGCGAGATTAGAATCTATTAGAATGCTTCTTGCTTTTGCTTGTTTCAAAGGTTTCAAATTGTTTCAAATGGATGTTAAAAGTGCCTTTTTAAATGGTTTTATTGATCAAGAAGTATATGTGGATCAACCCCCCAGTTTTGAAAATACAAAATTTTCAAGTCATGTGTTTAAACTATCTAAAGCATTATATGGTTTAAAATAGACTCCAAGAGCTTGGTATGAAAGATTAAGTGGTTTCTTGATTGAAAATGGTTTCAAAAGAGGTATTGTGGACACCACACTTTTTACTAAGCAAGTGTTAAATGACCTTCTTATTGTGCAAATATATGTTGATGATATTATTTTTGGTGCTACTAATGAGTATCTATGCAAGGATTTTTCCACCACTATGCAAAGTGAATTTGAAATGAGTATGATGGGAGAATTAAATTTCTTCCTTGGACTTCAAATACATCAAGCCCTTGAGGAAATTTTTATAAATCAAGCAAAATATACCAAGGAATTGCTGAAAAAGTTTGGCATGGAGGACTCAAAGCAAGTTGAAACTCCAATGTGTACTTCTACAAAACTTGACAAAGATGAAGAAGGTAATCATGTGGATGAAAAGCATTATAGAGGTATGATCGGAAACCTACTCTATTTAACCGCAAGTAGACCTGATATTATGTTTGTTGTTTGCTTGTGTGCTAGATTTCAATATTGTCCAAAAGAATCACATTTAAATGCTGTTAAAAGAATTTTTAGGTATTTGAAAGGTACATTAGACTATGATCTTTGGTATGCTAGATCTTGTGAATTTGCTTTATATGGATATTCGGATGCGGATTTTGGTGGTTGTCATGTGGACAGAAAAAGTACTAGTGGAACTTGTCACTTTCTTGGTAATTGCTTAGTTTCTTGGATTAGCAAAAAGCAAAATGCAATCTCTTTGTCTATAACCGAAGCGGAATATATTGCCGCTAGTGCATGTTGTGCTCAACTTTTATGGATGAAACATACCTTGAATGATTTTGGATTGTTATATGACTGCATGCCTGTATTCTGTGATAATACTAGTGCTATCAATTTGACCAAAAATCCAATTCAACATTCTAGGACAAAGCATATAGATATAAAGCACCACTTTATTCGCGATCTTGTTCAAAAAGGTGAAGTATGTGTAAATTATGTTTGTTTAAAGATCAATTTGCTGATATTTTTACAAAAGCCTTGCCATTAGATCAGTTCATTCATCTAAGATCAAAATTAGGGATAATCGAAAAATCATCTTAAAATTTTTCAAAGCCTTCGGACGTCCGAAAGAAGATGAACGGATGTCCGATGATGTTCTTCAGCTATTTTCCCAGAATGCACCTGTTCGGACGAAACTGTCGGACGCACGATTTCGTTCGGCCGTCCGACAGTACAACGGCTCATTTTTTAAAAGTAACTTTCTTCCTCATTTGCTTCAAACTCTTTTTCTTCTATTTCCTCTCGGACGAAAACTCTTTCATCTATCACTCTCAAATTCATACTATTCTGAAGCTCTCATTCCCAAATTGACTCAAACAAAACTTTTCCTGATTGATTGCGATTCATTTCTCCTGATTATTTCACCGAATCGCATAACATTTCGCAAATTCCCTAATTTTCCTCAAAACCCTACTTTCTCATAACAGCTCTGTCAAATCTTGTTCAAGGCCTTTTTGTCCCAAAACTTCTGTGTGATTCACTTCCATACTACTGTGTGCATCATTTGCATCTTTCATTCCACACATTTCGCACAATGGTGAATCTAAGAGGAGGGAAGGTCACTGCCGGACGCAAGCATCCACTCAGGGATGAGGATGATGATCTTCCTACGGTCAAACGATCATCCAAACGCTTCAAGAGAGAAGCTGTAAAGGGTCGAATGTCACAGCCTACACCACAACCCACCCCTCAGCCTGAATCAGGACAGGGAACCTCATCTCAACCGCCTCCAAAATCAACCACACTCCCTACATTCTTTGATGATGCTGCAAAAGACAAACACTCCTGGATATCCCAGAAAGGTGTCATCCCTCAACGCACTGTAAATTCTTCTGAATTTCGCCAAATAGGTTGAGAATCCATTCGAGTCTGTTTGCTTTCCAGAAATGGTCACATCTCATTTCTATGCCCAATGTTTATTACCCTGAAATGCTGTATCAATTCTTTGCCAATCTTAGGAAAGGCACTGACCAAACTGAGATTATGTCCAGGGTTAATGGGGTAGACTTAGTCTTTGATTCTGAAACTGTAAATGCCATCTTAAATACTACTATTGAACGTGGATGCAAGAGTAAAATTGTAAATTTCTTTTCCTATGAAGAGCACCCTACTGCTGATAATCATTTTCATGGGGTTAAGATGTTGACTTATTTCAAAAGAAGTTTTTCTTCCCCTGCTGATGCTAAACTGAATGATCTTGTCCCTATGAATCTAATTGCCTTTTCAATCATTTCAAACCTGCTTGTGCCTACTGATGGCCATAGAACAGATGCAAACAAAATGGAGTTGTATCTCTTTTACTGTTTTCGAGAAAAGATTCGTATTGATTTTGGTTTTGTCATGTGCAAGTTTTTACTTCGCTATGCCACTGATTCTCTCAGAAAATTATCTTATGGAAAATTTCTTCAAAAGATTTTTGAGTTTTACAAAGTACCAATTCTAGGTGTTTGTCCCAAAGAAGCATCTTCTTATGCCTTTACCAAGGATATTTTGAAAGGAAAAATCTTGTCTTTAAGGATAATCTATGGGCTTATAAGGGGGCATCATCCAGTGAACCTAGGTCTAAGGCTACACATGATCCACTACACAATCCTTCATCTATTGCACTCACTCCCATTCATCCCAGGAAGTCTGCCACTAAGGCATCTTCCTCCTCCAATGATGAAGTGATTGAGCTCCTTCGTGAACTCAAACAGCATGTTCTTCTTCTGGAACATGGTCTAATGCTCACCATGTCCTCTGAACACCAAACAGCCTACCTAGACAAAAAGAACTTTCTTTTTCCCCCCACCTGTGGTTCAGGAAGTTTCACATGGCAAAGAGCCACGCCCCACTGATCCAAGTTCATCAATTTCAGACCCGAACTCATCAACTCCCGTGACTCCTCATGGCCCTTCCACATCAGATAAAGGCAAGGCACCAATTGAAGAAGCTGCTGAAGATGATGAAGAAACTGAAGATGAGGACCTCTCCCAATATCAGCTCTCTTGAAGAACACCTGGATCCACATAGTTCACCATTTAGGACATTTGCATTTTGTTTGTCTATTTCATGTTTTCTAGTGTTTGTGGTGTTCAACAATGGATATGAAGATGTTATGCTCATATTTATGTTGTGTTCTTTTGGTATTTTTTTTTTGGAAGATTTTGGCTGTAATGGTTATGAATATGTGGATGGATGTTTAAGTATTTTGAATGATGAATGTGTGGATGTGATGAATATTTTTTTTTTGTTATTAGTTCTCTGTGATATGATTGATGAATGTTTTTGTGGATGTGATGGATGTGATTGATTGCCCTTTTGTGATGACAAAAAGGGGGAGAGGACTGGATTGGATTGATTGATGATTTAATTGAAACTGGATTGGCTGATGGATTGAATTGGTAAAATGTTGGATGTTGGCTACTTAATTGTTATTTTTTTGGATAATTGATTAATTCGGTTGGGTAGCCAAATGAGGGGGAGTTTCTCAAAATTTTTGCTCTATGATCCACTAAGTAAGGGGGAGTTTTTGTCAATTGAGAAAGGGGGAGCTTATATTGCAATCATCAAATCTCATTTCAAACTTTTGTTTTGTCATCATCAAAAAGGGGGAGAATGTTATTCTTGGTTTTGATGATCACAAAGTACTTTGAAATATTTATCTAACTTTTTTCAAATATAAGTGTTTTTTCCTATCAAAGAATCAAGTACGAATATGTCATGAAATGAAAATCAACCAAAAGAAGAAGCAAAAACAGGACACTCATGTCGGACGTCCGAAAGGAATCTGTCGGACGTCCGAAAGGAATCTGTCGGACATCCGAAAGGATAAAGAACTTCAAGAAGGAAGCTCTGTCGGACGCTCATAAGGAAGCGTTGGACGTCCGGAAGGATCGGACGCATGTCTCGGACGCACATCGACCACGTCGGACGTCCGAAAAATTCAAAGAAGACTTGCCAACTCTCTGACGACGATCGGACGCATTGCCTTTGGACGATGATACAACATCGGACGTCCGAACAATAACTTGGCTGATTTTCGGACGATGGGATCGGACGATGACTAATCTGTCGGACGTCCGACAGCCCCAACGGCTAGTTGACTCTTCATCTGCCTTCTATCCGTTGGAAGCATTAATGAAGCTCATTTTTGGTTCCTTTTAAATACAATCGATTCTGAACTTGAGGCAGACTTTTGCACACTTTGTTTACAAGATCTCAAGAGATATTTTAGCTAGAAAATAGTCTCCAAAACTAGATTTGTTCTTTAAGTGGTGTGAATTTCTTGTGAGCATTTCTTTTGTGGTTGAAATTTTCATTAGTGTAGCTTTCTTGAGGGTTATCTGAGTGATTGTAAAACTTCTTAGCTTGACTAAGTGAGGCTTAGGGCAAGGAGGAAGTGCTCCCTCCATTGTACATCTAGTTGATCATCTTTCATCAAAGAGAAGTTGCTCAACCTAGTGATTGGTCTTCAAGTTTGAGGAAAGCTTGGTAGACAATCGGTTTGATATTTTGTCTTATTCTTTTTGGTTAATAAAATTTTCATTGCTTATCTATACTTGTTTTTCTAATCAACATTGCTTTCTTCTTCTAATCTACTTGGTTGATCATTACTAGAAAAGAAGGTAAATTTTTATTAAAGAAAAAGTGCCTAAATTTGATTAAGATTTTAATCAACCTAATTCACTCCCTTCTTAGGTTATCTTTGGGCCTTACACCGACAGACGATGTCTCCTTGAGATCCAATGCCAGAAAAAACTTCTGTATAACCTCCATGCTAGGCCTTCCCTTCGAGAATTTGCCGACGAGAGCAAACGTGAATGGAACGGTCAGATTATCAAGATCCTCTTGCGCAAAAGATATAGCAGGCTCGCCCCTATGAGAAGAACGCGTAGCCTTAACATTGAGAAGGGACTTTTCGGACTGAGCAAAGAGAACAGAAAAAGATTTCTTCGCAAAGTTGGGGGACAGCGAAGGTGGTTGCCCTCCAGGCACATGCCGGAGGGCAGCCATGTCTGCCATGCAGCAACCAATACCCTAGGAAGAAAAAAGCAGGCGGCACCCTAGAGAGTTTCGGATGCAGCTCTAGGGTTCAAAAGGCCTACCCAAAATAATTTGCTACTCTTGTACTAACAATTTTATTTGTCTGTCAAATGTTGAATCGTGCATCACTACCGAGCAACCTTGATTAGCTTAAGCACTCTAAGATAATATACCTTCCCAAAAATTATCGTGCAAAATATTTCTTTGCAAACATTGATGTGCGAGTTACACTTCTAAAAGAAAATGTCAATCTTTTTCTTTTAACGTAAAATGCCAATCTTTTATTCTTTTGAAAAATAATTTTTTTGATTCACTTAGATGACAGGTATAACTCAAATTAATTTATTAGTTTTTTAGACTATTTCTATACTAGAAAAAATCTTACCAGAATAATTCGATTACCCGTAGTAGAGCAACCTGAACGAATCTCAAATAAGACAGTCAAGAAGATTTAATTTAAAAGATAACACATGTAAGAATTTTATGGAAAATTTCCGGATACGTTAGCCAGACTTTAGAAGGTTAGTTGATAAAAAAGTAGATTGAGCTCCTGATATATAATGAACTTGTGTGGCAATGATCTAATGTTGCTTTTGGATCAGTAAATTTGAATTCAAGAAATGTATGTATGTTGTTGGACTTGAAATGAATATATTTGAAATACACATTTATTTCAAATACATTGCTTAGTTAAGAATTACCAAAAATAGGTAAAATTTACAATTACCCTAATAGTTGGGGTAAAAAATAAAAGAAGAAGAATCAAATTTTTGAATTTTCTTTTCTCCTTCCAAGCGTGGCCATAGTCAGTGAAGGATAAAATTTCAATGAGGGCACAAATAGAATAGATTCTTTTAATTCAGCAAATGAAGTGGACAAATTTTTATAACCAATTATTGGAAAAAAAATCTTTTATTATTCTCTAAATACGTTTTCCAACCATCATTTTATCTCATATATTATATCTGTCGCGCCCCATTTTTTTAAAAATAAAAATAAATGGTTTAAAAAAAGTGAATTTTAATTCAATTTTTGATTGGAAAATGAATTTTTGATTTAAAAGAAAATGGGCCTAAATGGGACTTGTAATGCGACGATTTGGGCCCAAATTATAGTTTAAAAAGGGTTTTCTACTTTTTCTTTAAAAATTCATTTTTAGGTGACTTGGTACACCTTAACTCTATACCAAGTGGCGACTCCGATTTTTTATTCAAAAACCCTTTTTAAACTATAATTTGGGTCCAAATCATCGCATTACAAGTTCCATTTAGGCCCATTTTCTTTTAAATCAAAAATTCATTTTCCAATCAAAAATTGAATTAAAATTTACTTTTTTTTAAACTATTTATTTTTATTTTTTAAAAAATGGGGCGCGACAGTTGGCGATTTCACTGGGGACTTAGAGAGTCCAAGCATATTGATTTAGTCAAACTTTTTCTTCTTTTAAACTTCTTATACATCACATTTGGAGGTTTAGGGTTGCATTTTTCCTTTTTTAGGATTTTTGCATCTACCACGCGCGTAATCACTCCTCGCGTACTGTGTATGTAATGAATGGACAGTTTATTTATTTTCTTTTACTTGTATCGCGCTTGCATTTTGGGAGAGTGGGGAGGAGTTACCCTAGAACCGTTGACCGCATTTTGATGGTGTGACGGCCCCACCTCCCCCTAGGGCGTACCCCAGGGTTCGGCGGGTCGCCTGCCCAACTCTCGCCGGGACTCAGTCGTTCACTACATTCCTCAAACAAATTACAATATAAATCTCAAAAATTACATCAAATTCTCCAATAATTACATGTTATAAGCGAAGCGGAAATAATTCCCAACTATACATAAAATGATTCCAAATCCAAACTGTACAAGATACATGCCATCCAGCCACGTGAATAAGTAGTACAAGTCCTTCCTTCGCCTTGAGCCCTGTGGAGGGGAATAAAATAGTTTTGGGGTGAGCTAAAAGATCAGCGAGTAACCAGTAAAATCAGTAATCAAATTGGTTTCACAATAGTTCATTTTAATGATGTCATAAATCAAACGATAAGTCAAGAAACAATTACGACATTTACAAGAAACCATACATGAAAAGGATACGTTCATTCGTTCCTTCGTTCGTTCTCATGTCATTCCCCTTTCCTTCATTCATTTGAAAATGCATTTTTCATTTATCAATAAAACCCTCGTTCGTTCGTTCATTTCATTCACCAAACTCCACCAAGAGCTTCAATCTTCCTTAGCTAGCAAGTTTTATGGAGTGGGTTACAATTTAATCGGTTGAAACTCAAGATTTGGACAAGAATTGAAGTAACAAGATGAAGGAATTTTTCTCTCCTTTACTCTAAGAGGTTCGGCCAAGAGCATGAAAGAAATGAAGAAAGTTTGTCCAATTTTTTCAAGATAAAGATCAAAAAAGTCTTGGTCAAAATTCAAGGTCCAATGGTTTTGTGACAAATGGTCCTTTAGGGTTTTAATCTTATCTTTTTGTCTCTCCAATACAAATATCTTAACACATTGTAAAATAATATCACTTAATATAAAATTCCAACAAGTTGTCAAAAATATAATGCATTTACCGCACTTGCGGGTCCCACGTTCAAAATACGCTCTTAATTTCTCAAAAACTAACCGATACTAGAAAATCATTTTAAAACTATTTTTGCTCATAAACTTTATCTGGGGAATTTTTCTAATCAAGAAAATGTAGAAAAGACGGGCGTTAAAAAAATAAACCCTAGAAAATTAGAAAATTTCCGGGTTCTCAAACTCATTTTTTTTCGGGGCGTCACAGATGGTATTATAATCCCTCCCCTCAAAAGAAAAGCACTTTATACGTGCATGCATATTTTTTTACCCTATTTTTGTTTGTCGTGGGTGCCATCCCACATCTCCCTGTAGGATTAGGATCGATTTTCTTAGGTATGCGAATGGTGTGCACTGCGCCCATAGCGATGCCTAAGGGATCACTCGAGCCACCGACCGAAGGCTCTGGGATTGATGACCCTTTGCCTTTTGGTCTGAAGGCTTGGAAGCCTGAAACCTGATCGAGTCTAGATGCATTAGTAAGTCAAGTCTCATGCATCCATATTAGAAACACCCTAAGATAGAGTCAAACTTTGCCCAATTAGGAACACTAAGGCACGAGGGGAGGGATCTCACCCCTCTTTCCTTACTTATCTTTTTCGCTTTTTATATAATTGCACAACGTGTTATGTGTTGAACTAATAGTCCCTTGTTTTCTTATCCTTTGCATTCACAAATGTTAGGAATAAGAGATCTGGCATAATACTCTTTTAGAACCTACCCTTTTAGATAGGTTATTGCACGTTTAATTTCGATATATTATATTTGTAGATTAATAAGTGCACATCATTTTAGGCCCACCCTGGCGTACAAAGGAAGCCCCACTTTCCCCTAAGGCGAACCATAGGGTTCGGCGGACTGCCTGCCCAGCTCTCGCCGGGACTCAGTCGATCACTTCAAGCAACCATAAGAATATCTAACTGTGACGGCCCCACCTCCCCTTAAGGCGAACCAGAGGGTTCGGCGGGTCGCCTGCCCAGCTCTCGCCGGGACTCAGTCGTTCACTATAGTGCTCAAATGAATTACAAGAATAAATCTCAAATATTACAATATAAATCTCCAATATTTACATGTCATAAGCGAAGCGGAAACAATTCTCAACTATACATAAAATGATTTCAAATCCAAATTATACAAGATATATGCCATCCAGTCACGTGAACAAGTACTACAAGTCATTCCTTCGCCACGAGCCCTGTGGAGGGGAATAAAATATTTTTGGCGTGAGCTAGAAGCTCAGCGAGTAACCATTAAAATCAGTAATTAAATCAGTTTCACAATAGTTCATTTCAATGATGTCATAAATCAAATGAACATTTACAATACATTAAAATGGAGTATCAATAATTCAAGGAATATTTACAATGGAAAGCGATAGTAACATTCATTAAAAGGATACGGGCTCACATGGAGCTATTCGTTTGTTCGTTCGTTCCCCTGACATTTCCCCTTATTCCTCCAATCGTTTGAAAATACATTTTTTTGTAAGTAGAATCCCTCGTTCATCCTTTTGTTCGTTCATCCCCTTTTCCGGACGTTGACCGGACTCCACCCATCCGACCATTGGCCGGACTCCATCCATCCGGACGTAGCCGGACTACAAGGTAATATTCGAGTATACCAAATTCACCCAGGGTCACCATATCGCCCGACCGAGTCCGCTTCTGACTCGAGTCGATCGTTAACAAAGGGCAGTGGCCAATTCAGCCAAACGGCTTACATTCATGCGCAACTAGCATTTCAATAATTAAATCCTTGAAAATTACACAGTTATTTAGGTCGAGTGCGATAAAGTACACACTCGCCTAGAAAGCTCGTTTTGGAAATCATTCAAAGTACTTAACACGTTATCAATCAATAATACAAGTCATGAAATCAAGAAAATATAGCAAATAAGGAACACTTACATGCAAGCACGCATGATATGCAAGAAAACAGTTCAAAAGTAACTTTGGAAACAGTATAAAGGTAAATAATGCAAGAAAACGGTACAAAAGTAACTTTGGAAACAGCTCAAAAGTAAATAATGCAGGAAACGGTTCATAAATAACTTCAGAAATAGTTTGAGGTCACTCACCTCCATGGCTCAGAAACCATCCATCATATATCATTGCCTTGCTCAAATCCAAGTCTTAGATCACAAAGTCAATGCAAACAAGTCCTTTAAAAGTTCGGACAGCACTTCCCCTAAATTTGCTTACTTTTCCAGCCATCATGGCTTCATTATTTCCTCAGCCAGTCCCAAAGGTACACACACAACAACAAGTTCATCCAATAGCCATTCAGCAAGCTCCAAGTAGTACAAAGACAAGTCAAGCTAGGAAAAAGTCCGGAAATGAAAGTTAAGCTCCAAAACCAGAAAAACAGGTTTTAACGTCATTTTGCGGTAATGGTACCAAAGGCACTACGATTATTGGATGAAGGTCCAAGACCCACCATTTCGAAGCTAAGAGATAGGGCTACAATATTCCAGAAGGTCACTCAACCCAGTTTTGAGTGAAACCAGGTCAAAAACACAAGAAACTACACCAGAATCACAAAAACAGCTTCACAGAACGCATTCTAGCGGAAACATCATAACTCAGGCTCTCCAAGTCCAAATCCAGAAATTCCAAAACCAGCTGATAGCTAAGAAACAGGGTTAAATTTCATCAGAAGGTCTCAACAACTAATTCGGAAGCAATCCTGACCAAAACAACCAATTACAGGCGCAATTCTTACATTCGGGTAAAACCAGAACAGCAATAGTAATTTCGACTTTTCTCACTCTACGCTACTCCGATTGACCTGAAATTTTGTAGGTACCTCTAAAATGTTATTCCCTACAACTTTCATGTTTTAAGACAAGGCCAATTCGGCTTCTAACTAGCAGCTAAAAATTCAGGCAGAATGTTCCTTCACAAAACCTAATTTTCTGAAATTTCTTCCAAAACAGAAATTGATTGCAATTGTCCATTTTTTCCACCTTCTAGAATCATTATATACCATTTCCAATCATCATAGATAGCCACATAATCATATCCATATGAAAACAGAAAAATCCCCAATAGTTATAAAACTTCACCAATTCAACCAAAATCAAGATATAATCCATCAAAGTGCATCTTATACCACCACCAATCATGAATTGAACATCATTAGAGGAAGGAGAGGGGTCCTTCACAACTCACCTTAGCAATACAAGAGATAGAGCAACTAGTCACCTTAGCTTTCCAAACAACTTCACAACCAAGCTCAACTCCACCAAACTAAGAGGTTTTATGGAAAACTTTCAAGTTTAATCGGTTGGAATTGAAGATTGAGTGAGATGAGAAGCTAGAAAGTTCAGAGATTTTTCTTCTTTTCCTTTGAGAGAGAGCCGGCCATGAAGCATAGAAATAGGATGATTTTTGGCAATTTTTTTTTGTATTTATTTGGTAAAGGTAAAGGTAAAGTTAAATGGTCAAAGTCCAAGATTAAATCATAAGGTGACACTTGTCACCTGCCCAACTCTCGCCGGGACTCAGTCGATCACTTCAAGCAACCATAAGAATATCTAACCACGATCCAATTTAAAACAAAACGTATATACAATAATATCTCAAGAAGAAGTACAATCGTCAAATATACAGAGGTTCTCAAATCACCATACAACCAGCCCGTGCCAAGCACTAGGGCGAGAACCATGACAAAAGAAAACCAAGGGCTAGATCCAGTCTATACCGGCTCTCGTCCTTGCTCGCCTTCCCCTGTTAAGGAAAATAAACTAAAAGGGTGAGATATAAGCTCAGTGAGGTTCCGAACACATAGGCAACAAGAAGTTCAATGCATTCATTACATGTTACCAATAATTCAAATGCAAAAGAAAGCGATAAACACCTTCATTAAAAGGATACGTGCTCACAAGGAGCCATTCGTTCATTCATTCTCCTTTCGTTCCCTTATACCTTCAATCATTTGAAATTGCATTTGTATATAAGTAAAACCCTCATTCATTCATTCGTTCATTCATTCATTCACCAGGCTCCACCAACCTCCACCAACCTATAAGGTAATACTCGAGTATACCAAACTCGAGTATACCAAACGTTCACCCAGGTCCCTAATCGCCCGATCGAGTCCGCTTCTGGCTCGAGACGACCGGTGACAAGGGGCAGTGGCCAGTTCAGCCAAATGGCTTACATTCATGCACAAATAACATTTCAATCATTCAATCATTGAAAATTTCACAATCATTTAGGCCGAGTGCGAAAAAGTACACACTTGCCTAGAAAGCTCGTTTTAACAATCATTAAAAGCATATAACATGTTATCAGTCATTCATACCAGCTATATAATCATGAAACATATCAAACAGGGAACACTCACCTATACACGCAAAATAATGTCCACTTCTCAATCACCAATGAAACCTAAAAGTAAACAAAAAAACACATTACAATCCATCTAGCATGATTTGGATGAAATCAAGGATTACCCGACTACTCGCGAGTAAACGTATAAAATGACTTTTAAAGTGTCAATAGAGCATTTGGATCCGTGGACGGGAATTACTAGGGTTCATAAACCAACCGTGAAACTAAACTCAAAAAGGTTATGAAATTTCCGGCAGAAAACACTTTAACCAACGACAAATCGAAATCCAATAAGGTAAGATAAGAAGTATTGTTTCCGGAATCGTTTATGTAACTCAAAATCAATAGACTATATGCTTTGATGAAAATCATGAAAAGGTGGCAAAACTATCTCACTTTCACTCTTAAAACTTCACTTAAAAGTTATTCACTTGTGGCCGAGAGAACCCTAGGTCAATCTCTATATTTTGGTAAACAGTAAGTAAACTTTTGGAATTTCAACCCAAAGAGGTATTAGGTTTTAGAATGGTAAAATGATCATTTTATTTGCCAAGCGGAAATATATAGGTTCAAATAGAAATTTAGCCCTCGGCCACCTTTTGAAAGAGCCGGTAACGTTTTCAGTAAATACGTCCAATTCGTCACAAAATACATTCGCAAAATCACTTTAACTTGCTCACATTACAAGAAGATAAACGGACGGCATGTCCCTTGTGTTTACCTATTTTCCAGCCATTAATGGCTTCATTATTTTCCTCAAAACAGTCCCAACATCTCATATAGAAAAACTCATGTCCAAAAGCCATTCACTAGGCTTAAAGTCATATAAATACAAAAATCGAGCTAGAAACATTTCCGGATAAAAACAGTTTTTGACACCCTTTTGCGGTTTTGGCACCATTGGCACTACGATTATCAGATGAAGGTGTAAGACACACCGTTTCGAAGCTAACAGATAGGGCTACAATGTTGAAGAAGGCCACTCAGTCCAGTTTGTAGTGCAACTAGGTCAAAATTGACATATATGAAACCAGAATCTCACAAACAGGTTGGCTAACCGTACAATTGTTAAACAGCAATAATTTAGGCTACCGAAGTCCGATTGAAGTGTATCTTATGGTGTTTCGAAGCTAAAACACAACCCTACATTTCTTATGAAGATCTCCATGGCCAAATCATGCATTTTCATGATCAAAAATGGAAAACTACACAAAAACAGAATTCTGGGCGCGAAACAGGTTTCATGGACAGTCAAGGGTATTTCGGTTATTTCACATGCTACAGTGGTCGGATCAAGCTGAAATTTTGTAGGCTACTAGTTTATACCATTGTATACAACTTTCATGTTTTGGCTAAAATCTAATTCGGTAAGGATCATGGTGAAAAGTCACGGTCAGATTGGGTGAAAAGACAACCCTGTTCGCTGAACTCCTACCTAGACCAGTCTGGGTATTTCCGAATTATCTCAGCATATACAACTCCAATTCAAGTGATTCCAAAGCCATTTGAAAGCTAAGATACAAGGATATAATTCTTAAGAAGACATCAACAACCAAATCGGTAGTATTCCCAGTCAAACTACCCAATTACCAAAGCTGATTACTATTCTCGGATAGAAACAGGGTAGCAGGGGTATTTCGGTCTTTTCACGGGCTACCGAGCTCAGATTGAGTTGAACCTTTACAGGTAACTAGAAAACAGTATTCTTTACAACTTTCATGTTTTGTGCTAAGGTCAATTCGGCCTCTAACCTGGTCAAATAGAAACGGTCAGAATTGAGGAAATGAAACCCTAACTGGAAATTTTTGCAATCAAGTCAGAAATTTTCCACTAAAACATCTCTTTAGCTATCACAAGTCATTAATTTAACATAATCAAGAACAAAGGAAGGATGGCTAGACATGATACCTTCAAATATCAAGAAAGGTGATGACTTAGGAATTTTTCTTCCAAAACAACTCCACTAGAAGCTTTAATCCTCCTTAATAAGTAACTTTGATGGAGTAATCTTCACTTTTAATGGTTAGAAATCAAGATTGGAGCAAGGGATTGAAGTACAAGATGAAGGATTTCCTCTCTTTTCTCTCCTCAAATTTTCAGCCAACAAGGTGAAAAGTGAAGAAACATTTGGTCAAAATGGATGTTTAGTAAAGTTAAGAAAAGTTAGTCAAAGTCCCCATCCAATGGTTTCATGACACTTGTCCCTCTCATTAATGTCATGCCTAACTTTTTTTGTCTTTCTCACACCTATCCACTTGGTACCTCTAAATATCTCATAACACCCGATAAATTAAACCCAGTATCCAAAACTTAACCTAACTGGCCGAAATTTTCCGAATTTTGCGCACTAGTGGGTCCCACGTCCGATATACGCTCTTAATTTCTCAAAAACTAACCGATACTGGAAAAATCATTTAAAAACTATATTTACTCATAAAATTGATCTAGAAAAATTTTCTAATAAAGAAAATGCAGAAAACGTGCAATTAAGAAAAGCACGGGTCCTTACACTCTCTCCCCCTTAAAGAAATTTCGTTCTCAAAATTTTTACCTTCATTTGCCTCAGACGAGTCCGGAACTGTTTGGGTGCCTAACGCAGAAGCTTTTGCTGGCCCACTAGTTCGGTTCCCTCTTTCATTTGTTTGTTTTGTTTTAGCTCCCTCCAGTTGCGGAATACTACCTCCGCATGACTGTCTCCTTGGACAGTTGCTAACTTGGTGCTCACCACTCCCACAAATCAAGCACTTCCGCCCTTTCCGCCAACAATCGTTCTCGGTATGATTGGCTTTTCCGCAATAGCCACAAGTCAGGTGAGAAGCCATCTTTTGGCTTTCTTGAGAAATTTCCCCAGGTCCGATTTGGCTCCCTTTAGTAGACCTTTTATCTACCGCCCCTATTGTCCATGGTGGGTAGGACAAAAGATTTGTTTTCTGCGTTTTGGAAGGGACTATCGATTCACTTGGTTCCTCACTCATACTACCAGCTACACCTCTTTTCCGTGTTTGGGAGGCTTTTACTTGTGCCTTTGCATTCTCGATTCGTTGAGCCTTCTCAAGGGCCTCCGTAAATGTATTCACTTGCGCTACTGCCAACGCCTCTTGGATGTCCAAATTTAGTCCTTGTATAAACCGTCTCATTCTTCTCGGTTCCGTGGCTACTAATTCTGAAGCAAACTTGGATAGTTTGGTGAATTTCGTTTCGTATTCAGCCACACTTAAGGTCCCCTGGCGTAGTCCAATAAATTCGTCCTCCCTCCTTTCTTGAACTAAGGGTGGAAGGTATTTCTCGTTAAATTCTCTTACAAAATTCGCCCATGTCCAGACAGTCTGTTCTCTTTCCCACTTTGTTCTAATTACATTCTACCATGCCCGGGCCGGTCCCTCAAATTGAAATACTATGAAGTTCACCTGCCTCTGTTCAGTATAATTCAAAGCTGTGAATATATTTACCATGGCCTCTAGCCATTGTTCAGCGATGTCCGGATCAGGCCCTCCAGCGAATTTTGGAGGTGCAAACTTCTGAAACCGCTCCAGAGCCTTATCCTCACCCGTCTCAGGATTTCGGGGTTGATTTACGGGTATTTGACCTTGTTGATCTACTAATCTTGCCAAGATATCCGTCATTTGTTGCATTGCCGTCGCCATTTGGTCTCCGGTTGCAACTCTCGGTCCTTGTTCTTGTTCGGTGGACGTTTCCTTTTCTGCTCTAGGTTCTGGGGTCCGTTTAGTTCCACGGCCTCGACCACGTCCCTGACTACGTCTCCCGTCCATATTTTTTTCCTTCCCTCTTTTTTTTTTCCAAAAGTGGTTTAATGAATAAATGCAATAAGGTGACTCAAAAGTAACCAAAATTGAGGCACCAAGTACACAAGTAAACATATATGCACATAGCACTCCACATATCAAGAAAATAGATGATCAATTACACAAGTACGTATCAAGTCAGGCAAATATTCATATGCTCAAGTACACCAATTAACGTCATGTAATAAGAATATATGAACGAATCAAACGAGGAGATGATGTATCGTCCCAGTCTTAGCTAAGGTAACCCCGTCCGGTCCCTCACGTCACTTACTACTCACACCAGATATCCCTTAAGCTCTTGTACTCATTCCAGTCGAACAAAGCCTATTCATGTTCCCACAATACAAGTCTCAAATACTTAGCACTACCTCAACTCTGGAGTACTCGAGTACGAGAATCTGAAATAAGATAATTCACCTCTCGAGCTGGCCAGTCCCAAGAGTAAACCATCTACAATCGGAATTCCTCCCAGACATACCTATCTATGGTCCTCAGATTCCACAAGAAAATTTAAGGCCAATAACGTTCACAACTCATAGGTCATGCTCGAACGAGCACTTAATCCTTCATACCTATTCATCACTCAGTCCAGGCTCACTCCGCGCAGAGACCACGCGAAGCAGGCTCTGATACAAACTGTGACAGCCCTACTTTCCCCTAAGGCGAACCAAAGGGTTCGGCGGAGTGCCTGCCCAGCTCTCGCCGGGACTCAGTCGATCACTTCAAGCAACCATAAGAATATCTAACCACGATCCAACTTAAAACAAAACGTATATACAATAATATCTCAAGAAGAAGTACAACCGTCAAATATACAGAGGTTCTCAAATCACCATACAACCAGCCCGTGCCAAGCACTAGGGCGAGAACCATGACAAAAGAAAACCAAGGGCTAGACCCAGCTAGTCTATACCGGCTCTCGTCCTTGCTCGCCTTCCCCTGTTAAGGAAAACAAACTAAAGGGGTGAGCTATAAGCTCAGTGAGGTTCCGAACACATAGACAACAAGAAGTTCAATGCATTCATTACAAGTTACCAATAATTCAAATGCAAAAGAAAGCGATAAACACCTTCATTAAAAGGATACGTGCTCACAAGGAGCCATTCGTTCATTCATTCTCCTTTCGTTCCCTTATACCTTCAATCATTTGAAATTGCATTTGTATATAAGTAAAACCCTCATTCATTCATTCGTTCATTCATTCATTCACCAGGTTCCACCAACCTCCACCAACCTACAAGGTAATACTCGAGTATACGAAACGTTCACCCAGTTCCCTAATCGCCCGACCGAGTCCGCTTCTAGCTCGAGACGACCGGTGACAAGGGGCAGTGGCCAGTTCAGCCAAAAGGCTTACATTCATGCACAAATAACATTTCAATCATTCAATCATTGAAAATTTCACAATCATTTAGGCCGAGTGCGAAAAAGTACACACTTGCCTAGAAAGCTCGTTTTAACAATCATTGAAAGCATATAACATGTTATCAGTCATTCATACCAGCTATATAATCATGAAACATATCAAACAGGGAACACTCACCTATACACGCAAAATAACGTCCACTTCTCAATCACCAATGAAACCTAAAAGTAAACAAAAAAACACATTACAATCCATCTAGCATGATTTGGATGAAATCAAGGATTACCCGACTACTCGCGAGTAAACGTATAAAATGACTTTTAAAGTGTCAATAGAGCATTTGGATCCGTGGACGGGAATTACTAGGGTTCATAAACCAACCGTGAAACTAAACTCAAAAAGGTTATGAAATTTCCGGCAAAAAACACTTTAACCAATGACAAATCGAAATCCAATAAGGTAAGCTAAGAAGTATTGTTTCCGGAATCGTTTATGTAGCTCAAAATCAATAGACTATATGCTTTGATGAAAATCATGAAAATGTGGCAAAACTATCTCACTTTCACTCTTAAAACTTCACTTAAAAGTTATTCACTTGTGGCCGAGAGAACCCTAGGTCAACCTCTATATTTTGGTAAACAGTAAGTAAACGTTTGGAATTTCAACCCAAAGAGGTATTAGGTTTTAGAATGGTAAAATGATCATTTTATTTGCCAAGCAGAAATATACAGGTTCAAATAGAAATTTAGCCCTCGGCCACCTTTTGAAAGAGCCGGTAACGTTTTCAGTAAATACGTCCAATTCGTCACAAAATACATTCGCAAAATCACTTTAACTTGCTCACATTACAAGAAGATAAACGGACGGCATGTCCCTTGTGTTTACCTATTTTCCAGCCATTAATGGCTTCATTATTTTCCTCAAAATAGTCCCAACATCTCATATAGAATAATCTCATGTCCAAAAGCCATTCACTAGGCTTAAAGTCATATAAATACAAAAATCAAGCTAGGAACATTTTCGGATAAAAACAGTTTTTGACACCATTTTGCGGTTTTGGCACCATTGGCGCTACGATTATCAGATGAAGGTACAAGACACACCGTTTCGAAGCTAACAGATAGGGCTACAATGTTGAAGAAGGCCACTCAGTCCAGTTTGTAGTGTAACTAGGTCAAAATTGACATATATGAAACCAGAATCTCACAAATAGGTTGGCTAACCGCACAATTGTTAAACAGCAATAATTCAGGCTACCGAAGTCCGATTGAAGTGTATCTTATGGTGTTTCGAAGCTAAAACACAACCCTACATTTCTTATGAAGACCTCTATGGCTAAATCATGCATTTTCATGATCAAAAATGGAAAACTACACAAAAACAGAATTCTGGGCGCGAATCAGGTTTCATGGACAGTCAAGGGTATTTCGGTCATTTCACATGCTACAGTGGTCGGATCAAGCTGAAATTTGGTAGGCTACTAGTTTATACCATTGGCTACAACTTTCATGTTTTGGCTAATCTAATTCAGTAAGGATCATGGTGAAAAGTCACGGTCAGACTGGGTGAAAAGACAACCCTGTTCGCTGAACTCCTACCTAGATCAGTCTGGGTATTTCCGAATTATCTCAGCATATACAACTCCAATTCAAGTGATTCCAAGCCATTTGAAAGCTAAGATACAAGGATATAATTCTTAAGAAGACATCAACAACCAAATCGGTAGTATTCCCAGTCAAACTACCCAATTACCAAAGCTGATTACTATTCTCGGATAGAAACAGGGTAGCAGGGGTATTTCGGTCTTTTCACAGGCTACCGAGCTCAGATTGAGCTGAAAATTTACAGGTAACTAGAAAACAGCATTCTCTACAACGTTCATGTTTTGTGCTAAGGCCAATTCGGCCTCTAACCTGGTCAAATAGAAACGGGTAGAATTGAGGAAATGAAACCCTAACTGGAAATTTTTGCATTCATGTCAGAAATTTTCCACTAAAACATCTCTTTAGCTATCACAAGTCATTAATTTAACATAATCAAGAACAAAGGAAGGATGGCTAGACATGATACCTTCAAATATCAAGAAAGGTGATGACTTAGGAATTTTTCTTCCAAAACAACTCCACTAGAAGCTTTAATCCTCCTTAATAAGTAACTTTGATGGAGTAATCTTCACTTTTAATGGTTAGAAATCAAGATTGGAGCAAGGGATTGAAGTACAAGATGAAGGATTTCCTCTCTTTTCTCTCCTCAAAATTTCAGCCAACAAGGTGAAAAATGAAGAAACATTTGGTCAAAATGGATGTTTAGTAAAGTTAAGAAAAGTTAGTCAAAGTCCCCATCCAATGGTTTCATGACACTTGTCCCTCTCATTAATGTCATGCCTAACTTTTTTTGTCTTTCTCACACCTATCCACTTGGTACCTCTAAATATCTCATAACACACGATAAATTAAACCCAGTATCCAAAACTTAACCTAACTGGCCGAAATTTTCCGAATTTTGCGCACTAGTGGGTCCCACGTCCGATATACGCTCTTAATTTCTCAAAAACTAACCGATACTAGAAAAATCATTTAAAAACTATATTTACTCATAAAATTGATCTAGAAAAATTTTCTAATAAAGAAAATGTAGAAAATGTGCAATTATGAAAATTACGGGTCCTCACAGGGTTCCTTAGGTCATGTTTCATTTCAAATTGTGTATTTAATTGATTTGATAAATTGGCATCATGCATAAACCTTAGAGGGAATGCCATTTACGGGATCACATGATAGGAATAAGCCGCCTTTGTGTCTCGGATATGTAATCCAATGAGACTGGCACATTTATATTTCTTATACCATCCAAAGGAGTAGTGCACGAGATAAGGTCGAATCCGATCTCTCCCGTGATAATAAAGTAACTTTTGCACATTGGAATATGAGCATCTAACAATTATTTTTTTGGCCATTTTAACATGGTTGGTAAAAATCCCTTGCGTAAAGGACATTAATTTGAAGGAATTCACAAATAAATTCTTTATTGTTGAGATGGTAAACATATTGAGACTAAATCTTGATTTTAGAAGGCTAATGGACCAATGGGTAGACAATTCAGTCGATTTTTGAATAAATCACCTGTTCCATTCAATCCATTTGAACCAACTATTCATTCAATCAATTTGACTAATTTATTCATCCATTTTATCCAACCCATTTTATCAATTCATTTATTTTTGGGACAATTCATCTATTTTTTTTTGAATAAATCACTGACTCCATTTCATCTATTTGATCAATTCGTTCAACAATAAATCATTAATTCAATCAATTAACCCATTTTTAGGGTGATCTAGCCAATCTTGAATAAATCATCAATTTCATTCAATTCATTTGACCAGTTTGCCCATTTCTAGGGCGATCTAGTCAATTTTAAATAAATCATCAAATTCATCCAACCCATTTGACCAATTAGGGTTTTAATGTCAAATTGCAAACTGGAATGACTAGTTTTTTTTTTTTTTGAGAAAATCACCCATTACGTTCATTCCATTTGGATAGATTAGGGTTTCGATCCATGTTCAGAAATTGCAATCTCTCCAATAGAAAGTTTGTCAAAGTTAAATCGATTTGTACGAATTCCTGTGCCAACTAAAACCATTCATTCATTCGGATTTGTCCTCATTTCTGTTAGAGGTCTTCCGTTGTTTAGTTGGTCCAAAATTTTCAAATTACTTTCCAACCAACTGTCAATGAGTTGATCGGATCCATCAGGTATGGTATAGTGCCTACCTCAGAAGATTGCATCATGTTAGGCCTACCCTTGGCACAAAAAGGGTCCCCCAATAGGGCATGCATCCGAATTACTTTGATTGTTACTAACTCATGTCTTTTTCTTTTTCTTTCTTTCTCTTTCTTTTAACAGCAGTTAATCAAAAAGGGAAATTTAAATAGGGTTTTTCCTAAATTTTCATGAAATTGTAAACATAGTTACAAAAAGAAGCCCTATCATTACACGATCACATAATCGAGTTTCGAGAAATCATGTAAACATGAGTACATATCCCGAATCATCCGATAGGTCTGCTACGACACCTCCAGCCGACGTTGCAAATCTGGGAGCTCAACTAAGCGAAGCATTAAACAAATTTAATGAGTTAAGCAGGGAGATGGCTACACAACGGCGCATAATTGATCAATTGGTCGCTAGTAGCAACAATGGTGTTCAGTTTAAGCCCTTACCTGCTAGTCAACCAATCTATTCATACCATTACCCATATAATCCACACCCTGTTCACCAAACTACTATCAATCACCCTCGACCTCAGCCAAACTATGCAAACCTATCTATACTACCTGTCCCAATCTTGCAATCCAATCTTCAAACTCGACCTCGTCCTCCTTATAATCCAAGACCCTTTCGACCAAATGACCGAACTTATCATCTAAACCAAAAAATTCGAAATCCAACCCCATATCGGACCTTCACCAACCTGGGCCGACCCATCGATCAACTGTACGAACAACTCAAAACTGCCTGAAAATTGGTGTTATGCTTCCTAAAATCTATCATAAAGGGTTTCCCCGTGATTATGATCCTCAAGCCGTCTGCGCTTACCATTCTGGAACTATCAGGCATTCCACCGGTGATTGTAGGGCATTGAAACATAAAATCCAGGATATGATCGATGCAGGAGATATAGTGTTCAGGAAAAGGGAAGAACAAGGACCGAGCACAAATACGAATCCTTTTCCCGAACACAAGGACACCAATGAAGAAATTTGAAAATCCTGAAAGGGGATGAATTAGTGAGATCCCTCTCTCTTGAAGAGAAGTTTCGATAAATTTGGGGAATCGTCTTTGGTTCAAATCCAATGGAAAAATCGTTCATGCGTGTGTTTTTTGTTTAGCTGAGTTTTGTAAATAGTTTTTAATCAAGTAACTTTTGAAGACACGTTTTGATCTTTTTCTTGAAATTCAATAAAATGTACTATTTTCTATGTATTCTGTTACTTATGTATTCTTTTTAAATGGCAAAAATAAAAATAAAGTAAAATCCCCCAACCCTTTGGATATCACTATTCCGAAGTTTTGATGGTAGTAATATCTCACGAATGTGAATTTGAATTTCAAAATAAGAGGAGTATCGAAGAGACATCCAAAAATGTTTTAAAGAGGTTTGAATGGTATAAAGAGAAAGTCAAACCGAATTGGGATCAAGATTAAGAAAATAGAGATCAGGGGTCGCTTGATAAAAAGCAACTAAATGCCATTTGTCATAGTCAATGCTATCAAAAGAGAATGGCCCGTGCTTACAACAAGAAGGTCAAACCATGACTATTCACAGAAAGAGATAAAGTTTTGAAACGGTCGCTGCCAGTGCAAGAGGAGGCTAAGGGCAAATTGTACCAAATTGGTGCATCCTTTTATTGTCAAAAAGTTATTGACTGATGGAGCACACGTTCTCACAAAAATGGATGGGCAAATCTTTCCTCACCCAATCAATTCGTATATGTGTAAGAAATTCCTCATTTGATAAATGAAAGTTTCTTTCTAGGGTTAATGCGAAAAATGGAGTGAAAGTCAAGCTCTCTTCCTTTCCCATATTGAAACATTTTATCCCTAGTTACTCCTTTTTGAGCCTTCAGAATAAATTTATTTCGTTCGGCAACTCCTGAGGATCGCAAACCCCACACTGGGGCAAATTTAGTTTTGAAAGAAAAAAAAGAAAAAAAAAAAGAGAGAAAACCCCAAACTAGGGCAAATTCAATTTTTTGAAGGAAAGAAGAACGAAAGGAAATGAACAAAAGAAAACCTCAGTTAAAAAATAATTGGGGCAAAATGTAAACATTTCAAAAGATGAATGGAATGATGAAGAAAGAGAAAAGAGAAAATGAAAAAGAACCTCAGTTGAGAATAAACTGGGGCAATTTTAGTAGGGTTAATATGAAGATGCGACCTCAGACGACCTAACCACTTTTGAAATACGCCTTCAAGTCTTAACCTTTTCTTAACATCTCACCTGACCACATTACAAAAACTGAAAGTCCTGACTCCGTTCTTTCCATCACCTCTTTAAGGAAATTTTCTAAATCACAAAGCAAACGATGTCAATACACCTTCACCAATTTTGCAAGGGAAGGATTGTAGCACTGATGCCATCATTTCTCAAAATACATTTCCGAATTGATACAGACTATCGGCAGGATTTATTCACTAGGTGAAAATCTGAAAGGGTACCTTCGAAAAAAGAGAGAAAAAAAGGGAAAAGGAAAAAAAGAAAAAAGAAGAAGGAAAAGAAAAATGAAAAATGAAGATGAAAGAAAATAAAATGTGGCGTGGTAGTCTTAGTGAAAACCCGAAAGGGCGCTAAGATAAGGTTTATAAGGAGAAAGTAAGCTTAGATTTGAAGGGCTGGTGACTCAGTTCATTGGAATTTCTATTCACTTTGTGGTTCAGTTGCCAACATTGAACTCCAGAAAGATGATATCCAAACGTTCAAGTGTGGCAATTGGCTTGAAATCAAAGTGTTTTGGTTTATCCAACATGAATTGTTGAGTATACAGGTTCATTATTCTAGAATTAATTTTCTTTCAAAATAAGTAGTTGTTTTCAAATTACTTGGATTTTCATCATTCTTGTGTAAATAAAATATTTTTCTTGTATTTCATAGTTTTATTTATCTCTTTGGGTTTATCCAATAGCAATCCTTCTGATGCATTGAAAGTCCCTGGATACCACATGTCTTCCTTCATTAGCGTTGGAGATTAACAAAACTTGATCAGATAACAGAGCAAAGTTGAGCTTGGCTACATCGAGGACTTATCGAATGGCAATCCCTGTGAATGCCCTGGATACCAAAATTGCCTGGATACCAAGTGTTTGTCAAATTAAGGAAATATGATACAGTTCGCAGAGTAAAGTTGAGTTCTTGCTACATCGGAGAAGAACATTCAAATACTCATGTTTACACATTTCTTGAAGAAAAGGGTTGATCGGATAGTGGTGGCATTATCTGTTATTATGATTATTTTCATTTTTTGCAGGTTCGAATACCGAAAAGCAAAACTGGGGCAAAAATTTTATGATTGTGGAATATCATCCAAGAATTGAAGGATTCAAACCGAAGAAGAGATGAATCAAATCTCTAAGGAGGAGCAACCATGCCGTAATGAAAATTGAAAGATCGGTTGCGCAATAACTCGTTGAAACTGGGGCAAATTATTTTTCAAAATATTCTCTAAAAAAAATAAAAACAAAAACAAAAACAAACACAAAAACAAAAAACAAACAACAACAAAAATCAAAAAATCAGAAAGAAGACAAATAAAAAAAAATATCAAGCTTAATTTCTTGTTGCTGATGTTTCAGCATCCGCCGCACACCCTTTTATCCCCCCTTCTTGAAAATCATATTTAATTTCTTGACCAATTGAATGGCAGGCTTGGGTATTGATCCCACTAACCAATTGAAGGCAGGTTCAAATATTATCTACTGGTCGATACTATGACAGGCTCGGGTATTATCCCACTGATCAATGGTATGGTTGGTTCAGATATTATCTCACTGACCAATTGAATGGCAGGCTCAGGTATTGATCTCACTGACTAATTGAATGGTAGGCTCGGGTATTGATTCTACTGACCAATTGAAGACATGCTCGGGTATTGATCCCACTGACCAATTGAAAGCAGGTTCGGATATTATCTACTGGCCGATGCTATGGTAGGTTCGGGTATTATCCCACTGATCAATGGTACGGTTGGTTCAGATATTATCTCACTAACTAATTGAATGGCATGCTTGGGTATTGATCCCACTGACCAAGTGAAGGCAGGCTCGGGTATTGATCTCACTGACCAATTGAATGCAGGTTCGGATATTATCCACTAGCCGATACTATGGCAGGCTCGGGTATTATCCCACTGATCAAGGGTGAAGTTGGTTCAGATATTATCCTATTGACCAAGTGAATGGCAGGCTCGGATATTAATCCCACTGACCAATTGAGCAACAGAATTGGGTTTTATCCTACTGATCATTAACATCAAGTTGGGTTTGGATTTTGTGCCACCAATATTACAACATCACGTTGGGCTTGGATTTTGTGCCACCAATGTTGGTAGGCTTGGGAGTGTCCCACTGACCGTTCTATGATGTTGGAGTTGGAATTTCGACAAGCTTAGGTATGTCCCACTAACTGAACTTGAAATTTTGGTAGGTTTGGGTATGTCCCACTGACTATTTTATCATATTGGAGTTGCAATATCGGCAGGTTTGGGTATATCCCACTGACGATTTTATGATGTTGGACTTGAAATTTTGGCAGGCTTGGGTATGTCCCACTGACCGTTTTATCATATTGGAGTTGGAATTTCGGCAGGTTTGGGTGTGTCCCACTGACCATTCTATTATATTCTATTTGGAATATTGGCAGGATCGGGTTTTATCCCGCTGACTGTTTATATCACGTTGGGATCGAATTTTATCCCACGAACTTACCTTTTTTGTGTTTACATGTTCCAACTCACGACTGAATAACTGGAGGTAAGCATTTGGTGTCTACGTCTTTGTCTCGAGTTTCTCCGAAACTCAGACAAAGAGGGGCAAACTGTAAACACCAAATTTTTTATTTTTATTCTATTTTAATTTATTTTTGTTTTAATTATCAGCTATTTTTCATTATTAATCTTATGATTTTATTTTTTTTTTAAAAAGGGGCATAGCAAAGGCACGCGCGCGTGAGGTTCACACGTGCCAAACATTTCCCACGGTTTCATGAAGAATGAAGTACAGAGGACAGCTCGGTTCATCCCATTTTTCCCCCATTTTTCTTCCCGTCATTTTTCTTTGCCATTGGATCATGTTAAATCCATTCCACTTGGCTCTCATCTACAACCCAAGAAGAATCTGGAACTTGGAACCAATCTGATGGTTGAGGGAGAGGCGATGAGCTAAGGTTGTTTGTGAACCATCGAGATGAGGTTTAAGGGTTTCAATCTGATATAAAAAGAAAACTAAGGGTTTAGAGAGAATGAGGGGGAGAGTTTGTGATGGCTGAAAAATTTTTGGAGGCGAGAAAAGGGAGTGATGGCTGAGGTTAGATAGAGAGGGAGAAAACAAACGTTGAGAAAAAGTGAGCGAGAGAGGGTGAGTGAAGACAGGAGAGTGAACTATTCTGCCAAGGAAATCGAAGGAGGAGAACTCAAGAGCAGGAAAGATAGAATTTTGGGTTGAACGAAGGTCCTTTTTTTCGATCATCTTAGCCCTTACTTAGATCTTGAAAGGGATAAAGGTAATATCTTTACATGTTCTTAGTCGCTTGACTTGTGAAATACCCAAGCTTTCTCTTTCATACGTATTTTCTGTGTGAATCTGTTTAGGGGGGAAGGGTAGAGGATCTGATGGGTTGGATTGGGGTTTTTGAGGTAGAAACTTAGATTATTTTTGAGGTTGTATTTAGACTATTTTGTTTAAGATTCACAGTTACAAAAGAAAGCTCACAATTTCAGCACTTCGTCCGTTGCTGCTATGGATGTTGCTTGTTTGTGTTAGTTTCTTAGCTGGGATAAGTACAAGATGCACATATTTCATTTGTTTGGATTTGATTTTTGCAACATGTTAATGCTTAATAATGAAACTCTAAGGTGAGAAATGAAGACACAAGTTGCGAAAGAAATTTACAGATTTGGCATGCTTCTGTGCCTTGACATTTTTATGTATTTCAATCTAAGATTTTTATGTGAAAAATTGGAAAAACAATGTTTGTTGATACATGGCTTGGATTCAGAGTGTGTTTGTTTGGAGTTTAAGGGCACAAAAGCTGCTGCAACAAGCATGAAACTCTCGGCTTGTTGCAGCAGTACATGCAAACAAATTGTGTCTCATTTGGTTTGCTGAAATTGTGGCTAGGATAACATGTTTCCTTTGGTCTGTTATTTGATTGGAATGCCATGCACAATATATATATTAAATTTGCTTTTTATAGAGGTCATTAGCTTTGTAATTAAGGGAACATGAGTCATGTATTTTGCATTTCTCAAGTCTTGATGAAGTTCAGCTTGTCTTACTCAAACACGGACAGACCCTCCCTTTGCTTTTTAGGTTGTTGAGTTCTTGAATTGCTTGAACTTATGTGATTTGTTTGTTGTTCAATTGGTGTTCCATGTACAAGTCTAGTGTAGGATTTGGTCTCTCTGTCTTTGCTACGTTTCATATTAGTTGCACCATTGACTTTGCTAGGAATAGGCAATCGTAGTTTGGATAATGTTAGCAATGTGGATTTGAGAATATAGCATTTGGGTTTGGTTAAGTGAATCAGTAGGCTTTGTTTGATGTTATTTCATATAGATATATCAGTTGAATGATGAAATTACAGAAGGAAAAGCAGCAGTGAAGAAACAAAGCTTGTTTCGTAGCTTTGCATGAAAACTTGTATGAAATGCTTCCATGAATTGCATTTTTAAGAAGTGTTTAGCCATGCTTAGTTGGAGTTAGCTCAAAAGTGTTGTGTGAAATTTCTTGCCGAAAGTTTTTTTGGTTGCAGAAAGCCTTCATCAGTAATGGTTTCTTGTTGCAAAGAGTGTTTTCGTAGCTTTGCATGCATTTTGCATGAAAAATGTTTCAAGAAATTATACTTCAACCCCTTAATCAATGTCTACTGCTACTATGGCCCAAACAATTGGAAAAATCAATCAAATTGACCCCTCAAACTTTCTTTTTCCTGTCAATAGGGTCCTTATTTGTGAATATGGGTGGTTTAGTTATCTAAATGCTTTTAATGATTCAATTTCGTATTTATGTGATTATTTGTGATGCCTTGACCTTTTCTTTGATTTTGGAGGGTAAATAAGTAATTTCGTTTCATTAGGGCACCAACTCAAGGGAGGTACATTCTATCCCTTATTTCCACTTTATTTGACTCTATGTGTTTCTGTGGCTTTATGTGCTTAATTATATGTTTTCGAATGTTTTATTTCATTTATTTATTTGCTTTATTTGTTTAAATTTTGAATATTTATTTTAGTTCCATTTTGATTATTTAAAAGGCATTCAAATGCCAAGTTGTAATAGTTAGGTTTACTTTATTTCATTTTATTTCACATTCCCCTTTTAGATTGTAGTAGGCTCCCCTCAAATGTAATAGTTAGGGTTTTATTTGCTTTATATTTGTCTTGTGTGTTTTTGCATGTTTATGTGCTATGTGTTACCGCTTTCTTAGGACCTTGCATCTAGATATTATGATTATGTGTTATGTGTTTATGTGTTTACATGCTTTTATTAGGTCCTATGTGACGGCCCCACCTCCCCCTAAGGCGAACCAGAGGGTTCGGCGGGCCGCCTGCCCAGCTCTCGCCGGGACTCAGTCGATCACTACAATCCTCAAATGAATTACAATATAAATCTCAAATATACATCACATGGTCCACAAACATACATCCAAGTCTCCAATAATTACATGTCACAAATGCAGCGGAAACTGATTCCAATCGTGGAATGTATACTTACATCCATATCAATTTCAAATATTTATACAAGACCAACTCGTACATAAAATAGATCCAAACTTAAACTGTACACGATATAAGCCATCCAGTCACGTGAATAAGCAATCCAAGCTTTTCTTCACCTTGAGCCCTGTGGGGGGGGGAAATAAAATATTTTTGGGGTGAGCTAAAAGCCCAGTGAGTAACCAGTAAAATCAGTAATCAAATAGTTTTCACAAAAATTCATTTCATTGATGTCATGGTTCAGAAATCAGATGTACGTATTTTTACTCTCGTGAGCCAGTGAAATCATTGTAATGTTTTAGAAGTTCAATAAGTAACCGGGGGTAAAAATGTAATTTTGTTACAGGTCAACATTTGCACAGTGAGAGTAAAACAAAAGCAGAAAATGACACCACATGGTAATTCCACAAAGCTCAATGAGCTAAAATCTCAATGAGGTTCCGAACATGAAATTTCATAACAAAGCCAACACATTAACCATCAATAATCAATAATTCAAGAAACATTTACAATGGAAAGCGATAGTAACATATTCATTAAAAGGATACCGCTCACATGGAGCTATTCATTTGTTCGTTCCCCTGACATTTCCCCTTATTCCTCCAATTATTTGAAAATTTCATTTTTATAAATAAACCCTCGTTCATCTTTTTATTCGTTCATCCCCTTTTCCGGACGTTGACCGGACTCCACCCATCCGGACGTTGGCCGGACTCCACCCATCCGGACGTAGCCGGACTACAAGGTAATACTCGAGTATACCAAATTCACCCAGGGTCACCATATCGCCCGACCGAGTCCGCTTCTGGCTCGAGTCGATCGGTAACGAAGGGCAGTGGCCAGTTCAGCCAAAAGGCTTACATCATGCGCAACTAGCATTTAATCATTAATCATTGAAAATTCATATTTATTTAGGTCGAGTGCGATAAAGTACACACTCGCCTAGAAAACTCGTTTTAACAATCATCGAAAGTACTTAACACATTTTCAATTAATAATGACAAGCCAATAAGTCAAGGAAATATAGCAAACAAGGAACACTCACATGTAAGCACGCATGATATGCAAGAAAACAGTTCAAAAGTAACTTTGGAAACAGTTCAAAAGTAAATAATGTAAGAAACGGTTCATAAATAACTTTAGAAGTAGTTTGAGGTCACTCACCTCAATGGCTCAGAAATCATCCATCATGTATCATTGCCTTGCTCAAACCCAAGTCTTAGATCACAAACTCAATGTAAACAAATCCTTTAAAAGTTCGGACAGCACTTCCCCTACATTTGCTAACTTTTCCAGCCATCATGGCTTCATTATTTCCTCAGCCAGTCCCAAAGGTACACACACAACAACAAGTTCATCCATAGTCTTTCAGCAAGCTCCAAGTAGTACTAGTACAAGTCAAGCTAGGAAAAGTCCGGAAATGAAACTTAAGCTCAAAACCAGAAAAAACAGTTTTGACGTCATTTTGCGATAATGGTACCAAAGGCGCTATGATTGTCGGATGAAGGTGCAAGACCCACCGTTTCGAAGCTAAGAGATAGGGTTACAATATTGTAGAAGGTCACTCAACCCAGTTTCGAGTGTAACCAGGTCAAAAATGCAAGATACCACACCAGAATCACAAAAACAGGTTTACAAAACGCATTCCGGCATAAACATCATAACTCAGCCTACACAAGTCCAAATCCAGAAATTCCAAAGCCACCCGAAAGCTTAGAAACAGGGTTACATTTCATCAGAAGACCTAAACAACTAATTCGGAAGCATTCCAGACCAAATTCACCAATTACAGTCGCAATTCTCCAATTCGGGGTAAACCAGGACAGCAAGGGTAATTCCGTCTTTTCACAAGATACACTGCTCCGATTGACCTGAAATTTTACAGGCACCTCTAAAATGTCATTCCCTACAACTTTCATGTTTTAAGCCAAGGCCAATTCGGCCTCTAACATGGTGCAACAAAAACGGGCAGAATAGGATGAAAATTTCCAGAAATCTGAAATCTTTTGGTTTCAATTGAACTTTCTTCAATTCCTTGTTCCAATCACTACCAAAGCCCCTTGTATAATCTTATATTCAACATATAGTAACCATATAGCAAGTTTGGGCAGAAATCAGCAAACCCTAGTTCATAATACCACAAGGAAAAAACCCCCAAAACATGATTGCATCCATGATTCACCACCAAATTTGAGTTGCCAAGCTAATTTACACAAGATTCACAAGATCAAAGACCATGATCAGATTTCATACCTCAAAGACAAAGCTTGGAAGAGTGATACTTCACCTCCTTTGGAAATTTTTAGTTCCCCTAGCTTCCCAAGATCACAACTCACTCTTTAATCGGTTTAGAATTTGATTTCCTCACTTGGTTGGTGCAAACTCAAGATGAAATGGTTGTTTTTCTTGCTCTCCCTTTCTCTCTCTCTTGAGCTCGACCAAAACAGAAAGAAATGAAGAAAAATGAGCTAAAATGAAGGATAAAAGAACAAGGAAAAAAATTAATCAAAGAGCCATAGGGTGGTGACACTTGTCACCACCAAAACCATACAAATTTTTCTCTCTCTCCCTTACATTTTTGGCCACAAATTTCAGCCATGTGGATAAGTATGAGGGGGGGATATTTTGCTCCATTAGTGATAAACTTGTATGGCAAGAAAGTGGTGATCAAGTAGTGCGTTCAACCGGTAGTGCGCGGGACGCGCCGGTTCGCGCCGTTTTTCTTAAAACTAACCGATACCAGAAAAATCATTTTAAAACTATCTTTGCTCATAAACTTTATTTGGGAAATTTTTCTAATAAAGAAAATGTAGAAAAGGCGGGCGTTAAAAAAATAAACCCTAGAAAATTAGAAAATTTCCGGGTTCTCAAACTCATTTTTTTTCGGGGCGTCACATCCTACATGATTTATTTGATTGTAACAAATGCATGTCATCACCACACTAATCCAATGCTAGTTGTGGCCCCCTTTCCCGAATCCACACTAGTCCAACGCTAGTTGTGGCTCATTGTTCCGATTTTTCACTAGTCCAATGTTAGTGAGAATTTGTAGACATGGGTTAGTCCAATGCTAGACCCTTAGGACCCCTACGAGCGTTAGATCATGACCGTATAGTAAAATCACTTCATCTCATGCATATTTTACCTTCGAGGGTCTTTTATCATGTTCGCATGTTCCCCTTATACATATAACCCTTTCCCCTCATTTCCTCTGTATATATATATATATATATATCCCCTATCCCGTATTCCCTCCTATATTTATATATCCCCTATTTCATATAATCCTATGCGTGAGACATGACATTAAATTTGCATTTCATATAGGAAATATTATAAATAGGTTAGTACATTTGCTTGATTAGATTAGGACAAAACCCCTTGAGTATGGGATATGGACGAGTTTGGCTTTCTAACCTTAGCACGCTCATATTCCCTCCGTTAAAGGAAAAATTGTGTCACGAACATTAGTTCCCCATACCCGACATGATGCATTCCTTTAAGACATGTATATTTGTATAATTATGATTATTTTTATTATTTTCCTTCCCTTTTCTTAAAGTCTCATATTTTTGCATTATTCATGACTTCTTTAAAGAGTCTTATTGGGCATCACAATTAATGTGATTGGTACCAAATAAGTTTTGAAGATACATTTCGACCCCCCCAACACCCTCGTAGGTCTAGGGTTTGCATTCATATAGTACATCCAAATGTGATAAATCTTTAGGTTAAAATACGAAAATCTTTGACTAAATCACGCAACTAACTTTGGTTAGGCTGAAAAGGTACCTTGGATTTTACCCTTGCCTTCCCTTTCTTCAAATATGACTCCCGAACACGTTTCTTTGATTTTCGTAGACTTAGAGTCGTTTAAAAAGGGTTTTTCTACTTTTTCTTTAAAAATTCATTTTTAGGTGACTTGGTACACCTTAACTCTATATTAGGTGGCGACTCCAATTTTTTATTCAAAAACCCTTTTTAAACTATAATTTGGGCCCAATCATCGCATTACAAGTTCCATTTAGGCCCATTTTCTTTTAAATAAAAAATTGAATTAAAATTCACTTTATAGGGCGCGACAATATCATAAGAGTATTTTAGAGAAGAATAAAAATTCAAACAATATTTAATCTGCATATACATGTATTAAATCCATGATATAAGAGGATTTAAATACCCCACTAATATCTAACAATTTGTTTGGAGTAAATTTTGTATAAACTATCATGATTGGATGGATGACACATGAGTAAATTTATGATGTCAAATTCAAATTTTGTACATGTAGCATATATCTAATGGTGATAGTGTATATAAGATTAATCCATTTGTTAAGGTACAAAATTTCATGAATAAAAAAAACTCATTAGTGGACTAAGCTTCATAAAGTGAGAGATTTCTGAAATTTTTTGATATGATACTCATATCCTAAAATTAATGATAAATTATTAAACTACCTTCGACTCCCTCTACCAATAAGGATATGATATTCATTAAGGGAGGAAGTATAAGTGACAGATTTGCAAATGAGAGATTTCGGATTCAAGACCTTCCACTTATATTAAAATAAAAATAAAAATAAAAAGAATTAACTCTCTAATTGGAATATCATATCAAACGCGTTCTTACTTGCACGTTAAATTGGTAAAGCAATACATTACTCGGGAGCTTAATATCATATTATTTTTCTTTTGTGCTAAAGACTTCTCTTTTTTTTATTATTTTGTAAATGAGTTTCGTATCGAGTACTTATTGGTCACTTGTTAAAATATTTAATCTAGGCATAATTTATCATATTAATGTACACTCTCACTTTTATAGTATTCCTACATTTAGACACTTTTCTAAATTAACTGTACATTTGCAAGAAAATTAACACCCTAGGCCTTTGCCAAATAATTTGCCGCCCATTTGCCGAACCCTTTGCCAAATAATTTACGTATATTAAATTATGCTTGAAAATTCATATCCTTCCAAATTTGTGATTGAAGTATCAGTCTATTCCTCTAATTAGTTACTTCAGTATGGACAAGTACAGCAAACGCCCCTTCATCAACTTTATCTAATTAATAGACTTACCATGTATGCTTTAGATACATATTACGATAATCCCAAAAATCTTAGCGTGGTTTCCGACGGTTATACTTAGCACCTCTGAGGATCTGATGGTTACAATTATCTCTTTTTTCATTGAAATGAAATTCAAAAGTCAACTAAAAAGGCTTCAATACTAAAAGTTTTACAAATCTTTATTACGTGTTTTTCATAATTGTCCCCCCTCAATTTTAAAAGTATTGAAATTGCACCCCTTATATCTTGAAAAATCCTTATCTCTCCCCATATTGTTTCCCTAAACAGCCACTTTTTTTTATACGTCCCTCCTAGGTACTATTGTTTAAGTGTAATCAAATACATGCTTAAAAAAAAGTGTATTAAAATACAAAATTGATTAGTACTTCTACAAAAGATAACTTTAGACAGTTTACATTTAAAAAAACCCTCAAAATAAGTATGTGTGTGTGGTGTTAAAAAATAAGTATGTGTGTGTGCGCGCACGTATAAACACAAACACTGAAATTCTGATCCGTCAATGCACGGTTAAGATTTCAAATCAAAATAGTAAAATTATTGTTGTTGAGAAAAAGTTATTTCAACAGAAAAAGTTACAAGTTAAAAATAGTATAAGTTTTGTTACCAACTCTATGAAAATGTGTTATTTTAAATAAAAGAGAAGGACAAAAGATTTTCAGATTTTCACTCATGGAAGGTGCGCAACTCATTAACTTGAAAAAACTCTTAAATCTTCTAAAAATTATGTTAAATTATCATATATTCTTGCACTTGCCTATGAAACTTTGTCCTATCTTAAAAATTCCTTTCTTTCATCATATTATACCCTTAGAATTTAGTATATTCTTAAACTACTTCAATTCTGTGAATACTAAAAAAATTAAATTGTAGCAGTGGCATTAGTATAGATAACATTTTGTTAAAATAATTACATTTAAAGAAAGAAAAGAAAACATAAAAAATAAATAGAAAAATACTAAAGAAGATAACAAACCTATTACAAAAGGTCCACAAGATACACCAAACATGTGACAGCCCCACCTCCCCCTAATGCGAACCAAAGGGGTTGGCCGACCGCCTGCGCAGCTCTCGCCGGGACTCAGTCGTTCATTTCAGTCCTCAATCAAAACCAGAATAAAATCACAGGAATAAATATAGCAACAATACAAAACTTAAAGCGAAACTTATATATATTTCCATCTCAAAAGGGGAACACAAATATCGAATATACAAAGGTTCTCAATTCGTCATACATCCAGCTCGTGCCAAGCACTAGGGCGAGAACCATTACAAAATTTAGAGATCTAGACTAAGCTAGTCTACACAAATCTCTCGTTCTGGCACGCCTTCCCCTGTTAAGGAAAACAACTAAAGGGATGAGTTAAAAATTCAATGAGGTTCCGAACACATAATCAAACAATAAAGCCATTGCATTAACCATAAATAGCAAGTAATGCAAGAAACATGACAATATAAAGCAATAATAACATTCATTAAAAGGATACGTGCTTACCGGGAGCCATTCATTCATTCATTCTCCTTTCATTCCCTTGTTCCTCCAATCATTTGAAAATGCATTTTTGTAAGTAAAATCCCTCATTTGCATTGACATTCGTTCATTCATTTCATTCACCCCCTCCTGGACGTTGGCCAGGCTCCACCAGACTACAAGGTAATACTCGAGTATACCAAATGTTCACCCAGGGTCACCAAATCGGCCGACCGAGTCCGCTTCTGGCTCGAGTCGACAAGTAACAAAGGGCAAGGGCCCAGTTCAACCAAATGGCTTACATTCATGCGCAACTAGCATTTAATCATTTAATCATTGAAAATTTTACATTTATTTAGGTCGAGTATGATAAAGTGCACACTCACCTAGTAAAATTCGTTTTAACAGTCATTGATAACATGGAACATGTAATCATATATCCACCACAAGCCATATAGTCAAGAATAAGCCATATAGTCACTGAAAATATAATAAACAAGGAACACTCATCTATTTACGCAAAATAATATCCAAAATATCTTGCCGGATAATACCGTCAGTCACCGATGAACTCTAATATAATCAAAAGAACACATTATGCTTCAACTATCAAAGATTTAAGTGATTCCAAGAAAATTTGAATACGTACTAGTACAAAATATAAATATGGTTTTGGTAGTGAAAAGAGCACATTGAAACCAAAGGACATAAGTAAAATATTTGTAAAACTTATGCTCACTTGTAAAACTTTAAAATCTCCATTTGAGTCGGAGTGACAAAGAAAACGTATTTCTATTAGTCATAAATTTCATTTTTCCAAAGGTACAAGTTTTGGCTAAGTTCTAACTTATATATCTCGATAAAAGAAGATGCCAATATCCTAAATGGTTCAAGTGGTATTCGCTCTCAAGCCTTGCTCAAGTTGCAAGTATATCTACCTAGCTCTCGAGCGAATATTTGGGCAGCACGCCATTTGTATTTACCTATTTTCCAGCCATTTATGGCTTCATTCATTTCCTCAATCAGTTCCAAAGTCACACACAAAATCATCTCATTTCAATAACCGTTCAATAGGCTCAAAGTCATACAAGTACCAAACCAAGCTAGGAACATGTGCGGAAATGAAGTTTGAGTTTGACACTGGTTTGCGTAACGGACATAACTGAGGCTACGCTTAATGGAATGAGATTCCATCTATACCATTTCGAAGCTAAGACAAAGACCTAAAACTTTGATGAAGACCAGTCAGTCCAGTTCATGGTGTAGATAGGTCAAAATGTCAATTTACCAAACCAGAATCTCACAAACAGGTTAGCTAACCGTACTATGGTTAAATGACAACAACTCAGGCTACCGGAATCCGATTAAGGCATTCTCAAGTGCGTTGGACAGCCGAAATATAGGGATAAAAGTTTGATGTTTTGGCCAAAGACTGGTTTGATACGGATAAATGTGGAAAATGCAGCCAACCTGAGGCAATGTCGAAACTGTCTGCTGGACTCTACCTTGGGCAGTCTTAGGGGTAATTTTGTATTTTCATGAGATACAGTGCTCTGATTGCACTGTTATTTTTCAGGCATCTATAAAATATCATTCTCTACAACTTTCATGTTTTGTACTAAGCCAAATTCGGCCTCTATCATGGTGAACTAAAACCGGACAGAACAGAGCAACTTGGTTTTCAATTTCTGGAATTTGCATCTTTACTCTAGAAATTCATATCTAACAAGTGCTCTATCATCAAACCAACCAATTACTAGCTCAATAACATCAATTAAGAGGTAGATAACCATAATCAAGGCTGAAAATATAAACCCTAACTAAACATCCCAACATATCATTTAACCCATGAAATTTTCCCCATAAATCCATCAAAACTACAACTTTAAGCTTCTAGTTTACACATATAAGGAGTAGAGGGAAGTTTCTTACCAAATTCACCTTAATCCCTATATCAAGAAGCTGCCAAGACCTTGCTCTTACCAAATCACTCCACTAATACCTTTAAGCTTCCTTGGAGACCAACTTTTGTGGAGGAATTTGCAAGATTATCGGTTGAAACTCAAGATTGAGGCTTGAAATTGAAGTGCAAAGTTGAATTTTCTCTCCCTCAAGCTCACGGTTTTCAGCTGGAAAAATGGAGGAGATTGGAGGCTAAGAAAGGTTATAAGACTTGGTCTTGGTTTGGGTCAAAGGTGCTTGGATAGCCTCCACTTCTCACCACCAAAATCCATCTCAATTTTTTTTTCTTTTCTCTTGCTTTCTTGGTCAAATATTGTGGCTGATGTATGAGATATTTTGAGGGTTAATTAGCTGAAATAAAATGAGAAGATTAAGGTAATAAAGTATGGGTCAAGTGGTGTGTTTACCCAGTAACGAACGGTACCTGTCGGTTCGAGCCGATTTTCCTTAAATCGCGTATACTAGGGTTTTAACGTATAATTCACTAATTTATTATTATCACTTCTAATCACACACTTAATATCATCCAAATCTCATTTTTAATCACCAAATTTGATCCATTCTCCGTACCGGATAGTCACACTATGGATAGGCGTAAAACCCTAATTCATGCTGACTTAAAACACGAAAAGTGAAACCCTACTTCCTAAGTTCATTTGCACTTATTGTGGGGTGATTGAGTAGTAGGGCTATTATAAAGTAATAATTTCCAAATAAAAGGGGATTTTAAGAAAAAATATAAGGAAATTTTTCCAGTCGTTACACTCTCTCCCTCTTAAAGAAATTTCGTCCTAGAAATTTTTTTTTTAAAAGGTGATTTAGTGTGTAACACAGTAAATTGACTAAAACAACAATGTGACGCCCCGAAAACTAGGAGTATGAGAAACTGAAAATTTTTATATATTTTCTCGACATTATTTTGTTTTCTTGTCTCTAAGTTTGTTTTCTTCAATATATTAATGTTTTATACATTTCTATAAGGAAATATAGTTTCCAAATCATTTTCTTGATCCAAGTTAGTCCACGTTAATTTTGAAGTGCGTTTTGAACGTGTGACCCGCAAGTGCGGTAAATGCATTATATTTTTGACAACTTGTTAGAATTTTGTATTAAGTGATATTATTTTACAAGGTGTTAAGATATTTGTATTGGAGAGACAAAAAGATAAGTTTTAAACCTAAAGGTGACAAGTGTCACCATCTAATTTACTCTTGACTTTGACCTTTACCAAATAAATATCAAAAATTGACCAAAATAAGCTCTTATTTCAAGCTCTCTTGGCCGACTTTCTTGCTCAAAGAAAGGAAGAAAACTCTCCACAATTTTGGTCTCCAATCTTGCTCAATCTCTCAAATCAACCGTTTAATCTTGCATTTGTTCCATAAAACTTCTTCTATTAGTGTTTGTGAGTTGTTTGGTGGAGTTATTTGGAAGGTTAAGGTGCCTAGTTGTTCTCTCTCTTCTATTGCTAAGGTGAGTTGTGAAGGACCCCTCTCCTTCCTCTAATGATGTTCAATTCATGATTGGTGGTGGTATGAGATGCAATATTATGGATTATTTCTTGATTTGTGGTTGAAGTGATGAAGTTTTATTATTTTTGGGGATTTTTCTGTTTTAATATAAGCATGGTTGTGTGATGATATATGATGATTGGAAATGATGTTTAAGGACTCTATGAGGTGGAAAAAGTGGTCAATTGCAATCAATTTCTGTTTTGGAAGAAATTTCAGAAAATTAGGGTTCTTGAGGGAGCATTCTGTCCAAATTTTTAGCTCCTAGTTAGAGGCTGAATTGGCTTTGGCTTAAAACATGAAAGTTGTAGGCAATGATATTTTAGAGATGCCTACAAAATTTCAGATCAATCGGAGTAGCGTAGCTTGAGAAAAGTCGAAATTACTATTGCTGTTCTGGTTTTACCCGAATGTAAGAATTGCGCCTGTAATTGGTTGTTTTGGTCAGGATTGCTTCCGAATTAGTTGTTGAGGCCTTCTGATTAAATTTAGCCATGTTTCTTAGCTATCAGTTGGTTTTGGAATTTCTGGATTTGGACTTGGAGATCCTGAGTTATGATGTTTCCGCTAGAATGCGTTTTGTGAAGCTGTTTTTGTGATTCTGGTGTAGTTTCTTGTGTTTTTGACCTGGTTACACTCGAAACTGGGTTGAGTGACCTTCTGCAATATTGTAGCCCTATCTCTTAGTTTCGAAACGGTAGGTCTTGGACCTTCATCCGATAATTGTAGTGCCTTTGGTACCATTACCACAAAATGACGTCAAAACCTATTTTTCTGGTTTTGAGCTTAACTTTCATTTCCGAACTTTTCCCTAGCTTGAATTGTACTCGTATTACTAGGAGCTTGCTGAATGGCTATTGGATGAAATTGTTGTTGTGTGTGTACCTTTGGGACTGGCTGAAGATATAATGAAGCCATGATGGCTGGGAAAGTAAGCAAATTTAGGGGAAGTGCTGTCTGAAGTTTTAAAGGGTTTGATTGCTTTGAGTTTGTGATCTAAGACTTGGATTTGAGCAAGGCAATGTTATATGATGGATGATTTCTGAGCCATGGAAGTGAGTGACCTCAAACTATTTCTGAAGTTATTTATGAACCGTTTCTTGCATTATTTACCTTTAAACTGTTTCCAAAGTTACTTTTGAACTGTTTTCTTGCATATCATGCGTGCTTGCATATGAGTGTTCCTTATTTGCTATATTTTCTTGACGTCATGACTTGTATTATTGATTGATAACGTGTTAAGTGTTTTGAATGATTTTCAAAACGAGCTTTCTAGGCGAGTGTGTACCTTATCGCACTCGACCTAAATAACTGTGCAATTTTCAAGGATTTAATTATTGAAATGCTAGTTGCGCATGATGTAAGCCTTTTGGGCTGAACTGGCCATTGCCCCTTGTTACCGGTCGTCTCGAGCCAGAAACGGTCTCGGTCGGGCGATTAGGGACTTGGGTGAACGTTTGGTATACTCGAGTATTACCTTTGTAGGTTGGTGGAGGTTGGTGGAGTCTGGTGAATGAAATGAATGACCAAATGAGCGAGGCATTTATTTATAAAAGAAACGAAAATGCATTTTTCAAAAGTTTGAAGGAAGGAGGAAATGTCAGGAGAACGAACGTATCTTTTTCATGAATGTTACTATCGCTTTCCATTGTAAATGTTTCTTGAATTATTGATACTCCATATTTACTGTTTTGCAAATGTTGTAGTTGTTTCTGGACTTATCATTTGATTTATGACATCATTGATATATGACATCATTGAAATGAACTATTGTGAAACCGATTTGATTACTGATTTTTCTGGTTACTCGCTGAGCTTTTAGCTCACCCCAAAAAATATTTTATTCCCCTCCACAGGGCTCAAGGCGAAGGAAGGATTTGTAGTACTTATTCACGTGAATGGATGGCCTATATTTTGTACAATTTGGATTTGGAATCATTTTATGTATAGTTGGGAATTGTTTCCGCTTCGCTTATGACATGTAATTATTGGAGACTTGGATGTATATTTGAGATTTATATTGTAATTTATTTGAGGAATGTAGTGAACGACTGAGTCCCGGCGAGAGTTGGGCAGGCGACCCGCCGAACCCTTTGATTCGCCTTCGGGGGAGGTGGGGCCGTCACAAACAAGATATAACACACCATATACACATGAAGACATATACACAATATAATGCACCATATACACAATATAATGCACCATATACACCAAGAGACATTTCAAGTTAGACAAAGTCAAGTGCAGTAAGTACTATATATGTAGGTATTAACATACCACAAGTAAATGACATGTAGGAACAATGCAAGGGCAAAATGAAAGAAAATGCGACTTGTCGTCCCGTACTCAGTGAAAATCACCCCCGTTCGGTTTCTTACTCCATTTCCCAAGGTACCCGTTGATCTCTTGTACTCACTCAAGCCAAACAAAGCCTGTTCATATTCCCAAAATGCAAGTCTCAAGTCAACTCTGGGGAACTCGGGCACGAGAATCCGAAATAAGATAATTCACATCTCGAGCTTGCCATTCCCAAGAGTAAACTATCTACAATCGAAATTCTTACCTGACGTACCTATCTATGGTCCTCAGATACCACGATAAAGATTTAAGGCCTATAACATTCACAATTCATAGCTTATGCTCGAACGAGCACTTAGTCCTTCATACTTATTCATCACTTAGCCCAAGCTCACTCCGCGCAGAGACCACGCGAAGCAGGCTCTGAAACCAATTGTGACAGCCCCACCTCCCCCTAAGGCAAACCAAAGGGATTGGCCGACCGCTTGCCCAACTCTCGTCGGGACTCAGTCGTTCACTTCAGTCCTCAATCAAAACCGGAATAAAATCACAGGAATAAATATAGCAACAATGTGACGCCCCGACCAAAGGAGGGTTTCCTTTTATACAAGTTTTTGTTGAACGGGCGGAATAGCACCATTTTTGAACTTGGAAAAGAAGAAAAATTTTGGAAATGTGAAGGGGGCCAAATCCGGCCGGATAGCTGGCCGGATTGCCTGGCCATTTTGAAAAAAATTGAGTTTGCTTCGGCCTCGAATCCGGCCAAGAATCCAGCCGGAAATCCGGCCAGATTCTGGCCGGATTGTGACGTGTCACAGCCGGTCAGCTTTGACCGGCTGCCTTTTTCTTCCTTCTTATCTCACTTTTGCACCTAAAATATCTCATTTTCTTTCCCTGGTTCAGCCGAGCTTTGTTTCGATCGGATGGGTGTAGCTTTAAAATGCCAAAAGGCAATAGAAGCTTGTTAATGTTAGAATTTTCCTTTGCTTGACTTGATATTTGGTTTTAGGATTCCAACTTGATCGAGATAATGAGGTTTTCCGAATAAGCTTCGTGAGCCGTGCTTGGTGAGTGTATCATTAAATGGTTCAATGTACTTGTTATATGACTTGAATAGGTCGAGAGTGTACTTTACCGCTCTTGACCACTTGCTTGCACTATTGTTACTGTTGGACTGTGAAATTTCATGAATATGTGATTTGATATCTGTTAGGGCAATGCCCTATTATTACTGTGAAAACTGAGCTCATTCCCTTGGACCGTTATTTGAGTCGAGCCGGCAAGGGCTTGGGCGATTCGTTAACGAGTCTTCGGGTCACTGATAGGCGAGTGGAGTGTTAACTCCTCGACCTTGCGGTATACTCGAGTATTACCCTTAGAAACTATGAGGTGTGCGGGCCCGATTAGGGGGTGAATGGTGGAAGGAAATGGTGAGAAGAGGTGTCTACGGTTCTTGGTTATCCTCGATGGTTGACGGAGTGTCAACGAGTACGATCAAGTATGGACATCGGAAACGGCCCCTTGAGGGCCGAATGTATCCTTTTATAAATGGATGTTTGAACGAAGGCACTTATGCATATATGTTATTTGGCCATATCATGTAATTGTGCATTTGGTACCTCACGAGCGCAAGCTCACCCCCGTTGTTTTGTTTTCCTTACAGGGACACTGTTGGACTCAAGTTTTGAAATGAGTGGAGCTAGTTTTGAGTTGCTCCTCGAAAACTTGGAATTTTGATGTAAATGAATGCAAGTACTTTTGAAGTGTACAATTGAACCTTTCTCATGTATATATATGACATATATATATATATATATGTCCTTATCAAGTCTTGGATAAACTGCATTACGTGTTTGATGTGTTTATGCGAGTACCGGTTTCGAACAAAGGAAGAGCTGTATTACGTTATCTGTGTACCTGGATGGCTTGTAATTTGTATAGTTTAGATTTGGAATCGTTTGTGTAATTGTTGGGCTAGGGGAATTGAAATGGATGGAATTACACCTTGTACGGTTTGAATTTGGATCGCCTCTTGTGTAATAGCTTGTGGATATGGTTTGTAATGAATGATTGGACTTGAATGGACGTACGTGTACATTCCGCAGCGTTTGTGATATGTAGTTCTTAGAGAATTTGATTTATATATTTGAGATTTATATTGGAATTTTGTTGGGAAACTGTAGTGATTGACTGAGTCCTGGCGAGAGCTGGGCAGGCGGCCCGTTGACCCCTCTGGTTCGCCTTAGGGGAAAATGGGGTCGTTACAATTGGTATCAGAGCTTAAGCTTCAGATCTCTGTAGTGTATCCTAAGCTTGAAGTTTAGGATGTCTGACTGTGGGATTAATTTGAATATTATGTGAATGAGGATCTATTGTATCTTAGGTGTTACAGAAATTGATTATTTGGGAGTTTCTTACTTGGGCTTCATAGTGAAAGAAAATATGGGATGAGAGAGTTGTAGTGAAAAATTTGGACGAATTGAATTATCCTTATACCTCTAAGTATGGCAAGAGTTGACTTATTATTACTGGCTAGAAGGATAAGAGACCGAGATTTGATAGTCAAACTCCATGTGTGATGGTTTTGAACCAAGAAAGAAGTACCAAAGGAATAAAATGCATTTTCCGCCCACCTACCTTCTAAAGAAATTCTGTTTTGGGATTTTGAAGAAAACTAGGATGTACTAGTTTTATTTGCAAGCGACGATTGGAAATAAGATATATGCTTTAAATATGAGTATTTTTTTTAGTATGTTTTGATTTTGGTAAAAGGTGAATTTTACTTGAAGTTTCAAATTTGAAAATTTGTGAATAACTGATGAGTTGTTGAATTTTGTATATGATGGGTTAATACAAGGATAACAATGTCTAAACTAAGTTTTTCCCCTTGATTGTATATTGGTATATTCTCACACTCGAATTTGTCCATATTTTACACGAAGAAAAATATATATATATCCTGAGTTTTTGAAAGAATGGCAAGCTTATGTCTAATAATGTGAATCTTGAACTTGATAAGATTTCTGGTTACTTTAAATACTCTTCTTAGGTTTTAAATTCTTGACTTTCAAGAAGAGTGAGCCAATTTTAAATGTTTGGACTGAGGCAACTTTGAGATATGGAATGACTGTATTCAAGAGTACGAAGTTAGTGTGAATTGATTTGGTTTCCATTTGAGACGTAAGTTAGCAAGTTGTACTTAGTCTTGGGTTTGAACTTGGAGCTGAGACTCTCACTTGGAGCCTGGTTATTTTTTTGGGGATGAGAGTGCTCTGGCTGGTGGCTTGCTTATTAAAGATTTTGAATTTTGAATGGATAATCTTTGGTTTCAGCTTGTGTTATGATTCGATTAGATCTAATTTCGTAAAGGCCTGTGATTTGATTGAAATTAAGGATATGCAGACCCTTTGGCTTATTTATGGACTTAGAAAGGATAGTATACGCTGTGCTGCCTTTTGTATCCTGCTTGTATATACTTTCTATCTTGGTGAAATTTTCTTGTGCGCAACATATGGTTTAGTTGGTTCTGTGTCAATATTTCAATCTTAGGAAGTTTGAACTCCGAAAGTATTGTATTGAGTTGATAAGAGAACTCGAACTGTCTGAAACCGATTAGACTGAGCTCACTTGAGACTTGAACCTGTTTAGGCTAGTGTGCCCTTACGTACTCTTAATGGACCTAATTTGACTGAATATATGGAATGTGATCAGTATGTAACCTGAATGTGGACTTGAATTTTGTTTAAGAGTGTAAGTTGTGGGACAGAGGCTAGGCCAGTGTGATCTTACTTGTACTCATGCACCTCGAACTTGCACTTGTACTCTTATTTGTGATCGTGCTCCCTGAACCTGCAATAATTGACCCTGCTTTTGAACTTCCTCGTACTCATGCACTATGAACCTGAAGTAATTGGCGCTGCTTTGACCCTACTCTTGAACTTATTCGTACTCATATGGTTGTAGGCCGGCTACTACTCTTTTGTAGCGGGTGAACTGAACCTCTCTGGTGAGGCATTGCCTGTTGTGTTGTCCAGCACCGCCATTTTTCTGGCGAGGCATGCCTGTTGTGTTGTCCATCACCACCAGGGATGGAATTTTGAACTGAGGCTCTCTGGCGAAGTCTAGCCGTTGTGCTAACTTGTTGTGTTGTCCAGCACCGCCAGGGACAAATACTTGAATGGAGGCTTTTGGTGAAGTTTAGCCGAAGTGCTAGCTTGTTGTGTTGTCCAGCACCACCAGGGCCAACTTACTGAATTGAAATTCTTTGGTGAGGCATAGCCGTTGTGCTAGCTTATTTTGTTGTCCCGCACCACCAGGGATGAATTCTTCGATTTGAAGCTTTGCTATATCCTGAATTTCTTCCAAATGTCTGGGACTTTATGTCCAATTTCAAGCCTTTGTCCTGTTTTATCTGGTTACTTGATTGACCCCCTATTGGACCATGACTATTTGATAAGTTGGATTGGCGTGATATTTAGTACTTGAATTTGATAAGTGATTATTAGTATTTGACCATGATAAGTGATAAGTTGAGTTGGACCATGATTCTTAGTATTTGACTGATCTTGGGGAAAACGGATGAGACCGGGTGAATACAAGTAGGATTAGATTGAATTCTAATGCTTGACTGGTTTCTGAGCGATATCTTGACTGGATGTATATGAGTTGAAATGTCGAGGACGACATTCTTTTAAGGAGGGGAGATTGTGACGCTCCGACCAAAGGAGGGTTTCCTTTTATACAAGTTTTTGTTGAACGGGCGGAATAGCACCATTTTTGAACTTGGAAAAGAAGAAAAATTTTGGAAATGTGAAGGGGGCCAAATCCGGCCGGAAATCCGGCCAGTTTCTGGTCGGATAGCTGGCCGGATTGCCTGGCCATTTTGAAAAAAATTGAGTTTGCTTCGGCCTCGAATCCGGCCAGATTCTGGCCAGATTGTGACGTGTCACAGCCGGTCAGCTTTGACCGGCTGCCTTTTTCTTCCTTCTTATCTCACTTTTGCACCTAAAATATCTCATTTTCTTTCCCTGGTTCAGCCGAGCTTCATAAGAGAGAAAACTCTTCAATTTTCTAGTTTTGATTTCTACCAAAATCTTGTGATTTCACCAATGATTTTGGACAATAATTCACACATGGGCTTGCTATGGTGGCTTAGAGCTTTTGATGGATTGTTTTTGGAGGGGAGGCTCTATGTTGATGGTTTTCTTGAATTTGAGGTAAGTGGCATAAACAAGTTTCCTTTTGGTCTAATATTGGTTAATTAATGATTTGTGGTGATTAAATGTGTTATATTGTGAAGTATTTCATGGGTTGAAGGAATTGATGGTGAATTGTTGATTTATTGGGTATTTTCCTGATTTTATATGAAAGTTATGATTAGGATTGGGTTGATGGATTGAAATGGTGTTAATTGAAGCTTTTATGCGTTAATTGTGATCAATTGCGGAAAATTTACGCTTGTGGGGTGAATTCCGGTTTCTAGGGTTTCGATTTGGGGGAAAATTCTAATAGTTGGCTTATAAGCATCTAGTTGGCTTGCTTGAGGGGCATTGTGGCCCTAATTGAGTATATTTACTAGACTATAAATTGTATGTACAATTGGAGTTGAATTGATATATATTTGGTATTGAATGGTAGGTTGGAAATGTGTTAAATTAAGGGGTAATGCTGTCCCATTTTTGGAGAGTATATGATTGATTTGAAGTTGTGTGATCTTGATTTAAATTTATGGAAATTCTTGTAAATTGGATGTTGGGTTGTTAAGAGTCCATAATGGTGACATTTCTAAGCTTTGTTTAAGTTCATTCATCCTTGTTTTGGCATGTACATGACTAGTATAGGCTAGTCTCATGTTAAGTGAGGATTTCTAGCCCTTAATTGTGGTTAGTGATGGTTATTTGCAAAGATTGGCTTGGAAGTGTAATTTCAGCTTTTGTTGTATTATTTCTGCCCTGTTTTCGTACTGTACATTTGACCATGTTAAAGACTGATTCGGCTCTTGCTCAAAACATGAAACTTGTAGATATATGAGTTAGCTAGTTACCTGCAAAATTTCAGAGTGATTGGAGTACTGTAGCTTGTGAATTGACTGAAATACCCTTGACTGTTCATAGACCCTATTTTGCGGACAGTTTTCTGCCCTCTTCGAGATTTCGATATTTGATCCTGAAAATGTGTGATTTGGCCTTGGAAATCTTCATAAGAAATGTTGACATATGTTTTAGCTTTGTAACGCCATAAGATTTGTTTCGATCGGATGGGTGTAGCTTTAAAATGCCAAAAGGCAATAGAAGCTTGTTAATGTTAGAATTTTCCTTTGCTTGACTTGATATTTGGTTTTAGGATTCCAACTTGATCGAGATAATGAGGTTTTCCGAATAAGCTTCGTGAGCCGTGCTTGGTGAGTGTATCATTAAATGGTTCAATGTACTTGTTATATGACTTGAATAGGTCGAGAGTGTACTTTACCGCTCTTGACCACTTGCTTGCACTATTGTTACTGTTGGACTGTGAAATTTCATGAATATGTGATTTGATATCTGTTAGGGCAATGCCCTATTATTACTGTGAAAACTGAGCTCATTCCCTTGGACCGTTATTTGAGTCGAGCCGGCAAGGGCTTGGGCGATTCGTTAACGAGTCTTCGGGTCACTGATAGGCGAGTGGAGTGTTAACTCCTCGACCTTGCGGTATACTCGAGTATTACCCTTAGAAACTATGAGGTGTGCGGGCCCGATTAGGGGGTGAATGGTGGAAGGAAATGGTGAGAAGAGGTGTCTACGGTTCTTGGTTATCCTCGATGGTTGACGGAGTGTCAACGAGTACGATCAAGTATGGACATCGGAAACGGCCCCTTGAGGGCCGAATGTATCCTTTTATAAATGGATGTTTGAACGAAGGCACTTATGCATATATGTTATTTGGCCATATCATGTAATTGTGCATTTGGTACCTCACGAGCGCAAGCTCACCCCCGTTGTTTTGTTTTCCTTACAGGGACACTGTTGGACTCAAGTTTTGAAATGAGTGGAGCTAGTTTTGAGTTGCTCCTCGAAAACTTGGAATTTTGATGTAAATGAATGCAAGTACTTTTGAAGTGTACAATTGAACCTTTCTCATGTATATATATGACATATATATATATATATATATGTCCTTATCAAGTCTTGGATAAACTGCATTACGTGTTTGATGTGTTTATGCGAGTACCGGTTTCGAACAAAGGAAGAGCTGTATTACGTTATCTGTGTACCTGGATGGCTTGTAATTTGTATAGTTTAGATTTGGAATCGTTTGTGTAATTGTTGGGCTAGGGGAATTGAAATGGATGGAATTACACCTTGTACGGTTTGAATTTGGATCGCCTCTTGTGTAATAGCTTGTGGATATGGTTTGTAATGAATGATTGGACTTGAATGGACGTACGTGTACATTCCGCAGCGTTTGTGATATGTAGTTCTTAGAGAATTTGATTTATATATTTGAGATTTATATTGGAATTTTGTTGGGAAACTGTAGTGATTGACTGAGTCCTGGCGAGAGCTGGGCAGGCGGCCCGTTGACCCCTCTGGTTCGCCTTAGGGGAAAATGGGGTCGTTACAATTGGTATCAGAGCTTAGGCTTCAGATCTCTGTAGTGTATCCTAAGCTTGAAGTTTAGGATGTCTGACTGTGGGATTAATTTGAATATTATGTGAATGAGGATCTATTGTATCTTAGGTGTTACAGAAATTGATTATTTGGGAGTTTCTTACTTGGGCTTCATAGTGAAAGAAAATATGGGATGAGAGAGTTGTAGTGAAAAATTTGGACGAATTGAATTATCCTTATACCTCTAAGTATGGCAAGAGTTGACTTATTATTACTGGCTAGAAGGATAAGAGACCGAGATTTGATAGTCAAACTCCATGTGTGATGGTTTTGAACCAAGAAAGAAGTACCAAAGGAATAAAATGCATTTTCCGCCCACCTACCTTCTAAAGAAATTCTGTTTTGGGATTTTGAAGAAAACTAGGATGTACTAGTTTTATTTGCAAGCGACGATTGGAAATAAGATATATGCTTTAAATATGAGTATTTTTTTTAGTATGTTTTGATTTTGGTAAAAGGTGAATTTTACTTGAAGTTTCAAATTTGAAAATTTGTGAATAACTGATGAGTTGTTGAATTTTGTATATGATGGGTTAATACAAGGATAACAATGTCTAAACTAAGTTTTTCCCCTTGATTGTATATTGGTATATTCTCACACTCGAATTTGTCCATATTTTACACGAAGAAAAATATATATATATCCTGAGTTTTTGAAAGAATGGCAAGCTTATGTCTAATAATGTGAATCTTGAACTTGATAAGATTTCTGGTTACTTTAAATACTCTTCTTAGGTTTTAAATTCTTGACTTTCAAGAAGAGTGAGCCAATTTTAAATGTTTGGACTGAGGCAACTTTGAGATATGGAATGACTGTATTCAAGAGTACGAAGTTAGTGTGAATTGATTTGGTTTCCATTTGAGACGTAAGTTAGCAAGTTGTACTTAGTCTTGGGTTTGAACTTGGAGCTGAGACTCTCACTTGGAGCCTGGTTATTTTTTTGGGGATGAGAGTGCTCTGGCTGGTGGCTTGCTTATTAAAGATTTTGAATTTTGAATGGATAATCTTTGGTTTCAGCTTGTGTTATGATTCGATTAGATCTAATTTCGTAAAGGCCTGTGATTTGATTGAAATTAAGGATATGCAGACCCTTTGGCTTATTTATGGACTTAGAAAGGATAGTATACGCTGTGCTGCCTTTTGTATCCTGCTTGTATATACTTTCTATCTTGGTGAAATTTTCTTGTGCGCAACATATGGTTTAGTTGGTTCTGTGTCAATATTTCAATCTTAGGAAGTTTGAACTCCGAAAGTATTGTATTGAGTTGATAAGAGAACTCGAACTGTCTGAAACCGATTAGACTGAGCTCACTTGAGACTTGAACCTGTTTAGGCTAGTGTGCCCTTACGTACTCTTAATGGACCTAATTTGACTGAATATATGGAATGTGATCAGTATGTAACCTGAATGTGGACTTGAATTTTGTTTAAGAGTGTAAGTTGTGGGACAGAGGCTAGGCCAGTGTGATCTTACTTGTACTCATGCACCTCGAACTTGCACTTGTACTCTTATTTGTGATCGTGCTCCCTGAACCTGCAATAATTGACCCTGCTTTTGAACTTCCTCGTACTCATGCACTATGAACCTGAAGTAATTGGCGCTGCTTTGACCCTACTCTTGAACTTATTCGTACTCATATGGTTGTAGACCGGCTACTACTCTTTTGTAGCGGGTGAACTGAACCTCTCTGGTGAGGCATTGCCTGTTGTGTTGTCCAGCACCGCCATTTTTCTGGCGAGGCATGCCTGTTGTGTTGTCCATCACCACCAGGGATGGAATTTTGAACTGAGGCTCTCTGGCGAAGTCTAGCCGTTGTGCTAACTTGTTGTGTTGTCCAGCACCGCCAGGGACAAATACTTGAATGGAGGCTTTTGGTGAAGTTTAGCCGAAGTGCTAGCTTGTTGTGTTGTCCAGCACCACCAGGGCCAACTTACTGAATTGAAATTCTTTGGTGAGGCATAGCCGTTGTGCTAGCTTATTTTGTTGTCCCGCACCACCAGGGATGAATTCTTCGATTTGAAGCTTTGCTATATCCTGAATTTCTTCCAAATGTCTGGGACTTTATGTCCAATTTCAAGCCTTTGTCCTGTTTTATCTGGTTACTTGATTGACCCCCTATTGGACCATGACTATTTGATAAGCTGGATTGGCGTGATATTTAGTACTTGAATTTGATAAGTGATTATTAGTATTTGACCATGATAAGTGATAAGTTGAGTTGGACCATGATTCTTAGTATTTGACTGATCTTGGGGAAAACGGATGAGACCGGGTGAATACAAGTAGGATTAGATTGAATTCTAATGCTTGACTGGTTTCTGAGCGATATCTTGACTGGATGTATATGAGTTGAAATGTCGAGGACGACATTCTTTTAAGGAGGGGAGATTGTGACGCCCCGACCAAAGGAGGGTTTCCTTTTATACAAGTTTTTGTTGAACGGGCGGAATAGCACCATTTTTGAACTTGGAAAAGAAGAAAAATTTTGGAAATGTGAAGGGGGCCAAATCCGGCCGGAAATCCGGCCAGTTTCTGGTCGGATAGCTGGCCGGATTGCCTGGCCATTTTGAAAAAAATTGAGTTTGCTTCGGCCTCGAATCCGGCCAGATTCTGGCCAGATTGTGACGTGTCACAGCCGGTCAGCTTTGACCGGCTGCCTTTTTCTTCCTTCTTATCTCACTTTTGCACCTAAAATATCTCATTTTCTTTCCCTGGTTCAGCCGAGCTTCATAAGAGAGAAAACTCTTCAATTTTCTAGTTTTGATTTCTACCAAAATCTTGTGATTTCACCAATGATTTTGGACAATAATTCACACATGGGCTTGCTATGGTGGCTTAGAGCTTTTGATGGATTGTTTTTGGAGGGGAGGCTCTATGTTGATGGTTTTCTTGAATTTGAGGTAAGTGGCATAAACAAGTTTCCTTTTGGTCTAATATTGGTTAATTAATGATTTGTGGTGATTAAATGTGTTATATTGTGAAGTATTTCATGGGTTGAAGGAATTGATGGTGAATTGTTGATTTATTGGGTATTTTCCTGATTTTATATGAAAGTTATGATTAGGATTGGGTTGATGGATTGAAATGGTGTTAATTGAAGCTTTTATGCGTTAATTGTGATCAATTGCGGAAAATTTACGCTTGTGGGGTGAATTCCGGTTTCTAGGGTTTCGATTTGGGGGAAAATTCTAATAGTTGGCTTATAAGCATCTAGTTGGCTTGCTTGAGGGGCATTGTGGCCCTAATTGAGTATATTTACTAGACTATAAATTGTATGTACAATTGGAGTTGAATTGATATATATTTGGTATTGAATGGTAGGTTGGAAATGTGTTAAATTAAGGGGTAATGCTGTCCCATTTTTGGAGAGTATATGATTGATTTGAAGTTGTGTGATCTTGATTTAAATTTATGGAAATTCTTGTAAATTGGATGTTGGGTTGTTAAGAGTCCATAATGGTGACATTTCTAAGCTTTGTTTAAGTTCATTCATCCTTGTTTTGGCATGTACATGACTAGTATAGGCTAGTCTCATGTTAAGTGAGGATTTCTAGCCCTTAATTGTGGTTAGTGATGGTTATTTGCAAAGATTGGCTTGGAAGTGTAATTTCAGCTTTTGTTGTATTATTTCTGCCCTGTTTTCGTACTGTACATTTGACCATGTTAAAGACTGATTCGGCTCTTGCTCAAAACATGAAACTTGTAGATATATGAGTTAGCTAGTTACCTGCAAAATTTCAGAGTGATTGGAGTACTGTAGCTTGTGAATTGACTGAAATACCCTTGACTGTTCATAGACCCTATTTTGCGGACAGTTTTCTGCCCTCTTCGAGATTTCGATATTTGATCCTGAAAATGTGTGATTTGGCCTTGGAAATCTTCATAAGAAATGTTGACATATGTTTTAGCTTTGTAACGCCATAAGATTTGTTTCGATCGGATGGGTGTAGCTTTAAAATGCCAAAAGGCAATAGAAGCTTGTTAATGTTAGAATTTTCCTTTGCTTGACTTGATATTTGGTTTTAGGATTCCAACTTGATCGAGATAATGAGGTTTTCCGAATAAGCTTCGTGAGCCGTGCTTGGTGAGTGTATCATTAAATGGTTCAATGTACTTGTTATATGACTTGAATAGGTCGAGAGTGTACTTTACCGCTCTTGACCACTTGCTTGCACTATTGTTACTGTTGGACTGTGAAATTTCATGAATATGTGATTTGATATCTGTTAGGGCAATGCCCTATTATTACTGTGAAAACTGAGCTCATTCCCTTGGACCGTTATTTGAGTCGAGCCGGCAAGGGCTTGGGCGATTCGTTAACGAGTCTTCGGGTCACTGATAGGCGAGTGGAGTGTTAACTCCTCGACCTTGCGGTATACTCGAGTATTACCCTTAGAAACTATGAGGTGTGCGGGCCCGATTAGGGGGTGAATGGTGGAAGGAAATGGTGAGAAGAGGTGTCTACGGTTCTTGGTTATCCTCGATGGTTGACGGAGTGTCAACGAGTACGATCAAGTATGGACATCGGAAACGGCCCCTTGAGGGCCGAATGTATCCTTTTATAAATGGATGTTTGAACGAAGGCACTTATGCATATATGTTATTTGGCCATATCATGTAATTGTGCATTTGGTACCTCACGAGCGCAAGCTCACCCCCGTTGTTTTGTTTTCCTTACAGGGACACTGTTGGACTCAAGTTTTGAAATGAGTGGAGCTAGTTTTGAGTTGCTCCTCGAAAACTTGGAATTTTGATGTAAATGAATGCAAGTACTTTTGAAGTGTACAATTGAACCTTTCTCATGTATATATATGACATATATATATATATATGTCCTTATCAAGTCTTGGATAAACTGCATTACGTGTTTGATGTGTTTATGCGAGTACCGGTTTCGAACAAAGGAAGAGCTGTATTACGTTATCTGTGTACCTGGATGGCTTGTAATTTGTATAGTTTAGATTTGGAATCGTTTGTGTAATTGTTGGGCTAGGGGAATTGAAATGGATGGAATTACACCTTGTACGGTTTGAATTTGGATCGCCTCTTGTGTAATAGCTTGTGGATATGGTTTGTAATGAATGATTGGACTTGAATGGACGTACGTGTACATTCCGCAGCGTTTGTGATATGTAGTTCTTAGAGAATTTGATTTATATATTTGAGATTTATATTGGAATTTTGTTGGGAAACTGTAGTGATTGACTGAGTCCTGGCGAGAGCTGGGCAGGCGGCCCGTTGACCCCTCTGGTTCGCCTTAGGGGAAAATGGGGTCGTTACAATTGGTATCAGAGCTTAGGCTTCAGATCTCTGTAGTGTATCCTAAGCTTGAAGTTTAGGATGTCTGACTGTGGGATTAATTTGAATATTATGTGAATGAGGATCTATTGTATCTTAGGTGTTACAGAAATTGATTATTTGGGAGTTTCTTACTTGGGCTTCATAGTGAAAGAAAATATGGGATGAGAGAGTTGTAGTGAAAAATTTGGACGAATTGAATTATCCTTATACCTCTAAGTATGGCAAGAGTTGACTTATTATTACTGGCTAGAAGGATAAGAGACCGAGATTTGATAGTCAAACTCCATGTGTGATGGTTTTGAACCAAGAAAGAAGTACCAAAGGAATAAAATGCATTTTCCGCCCACCTACCTTCTAAAGAAATTCTGTTTTGGGATTTTGAAGAAAACTAGGATGTACTAGTTTTATTTGCAAGCGACGATTGGAAATAAGATATATGCTTTAAATATGAGTATTTTTTTTAGTATGTTTTGATTTTGGTAAAAGGTGAATTTTACTTGAAGTTTCAAATTTGAAAATTTGTGAATAACTGATGAGTTGTTGAATTTTGTATATGATGGGTTAATACAAGGATAACAATGTCTAAACTAAGTTTTTCCCCTTGATTGTATATTGGTATATTCTCACACTCGAATTTGTCCATATTTTACACGAAGAAAAATATATATATATCCTGAGTTTTTGAAAGAATGGCAAGCTTATGTCTAATAATGTGAATCTTGAACTTGATAAGATTTCTGGTTACTTTAAATACTCTTCTTAGGTTTTAAATTCTTGACTTTCAAGAAGAGTGAGCCAATTTTAAATGTTTGGACTGAGGCAACTTTGAGATATGGAATGACTGTATTCAAGAGTACGAAGTTAGTGTGAATTGATTTGGTTTCCATTTGAGACGTAAGTTAGCAAGTTGTACTTAGTCTTGGGTTTGAACTTGGAGCTGAGACTCTCACTTGGAGCCTGGTTATTTTTTTGGGGATGAGAGTGCTCTGGCTGGTGGCTTGCTTATTAAAGATTTTGAATTTTGAATGGATAATCTTTGGTTTCAGCTTGTGTTATGATTCGATTAGATCTAATTTCGTAAAGGCCTGTGATTTGATTGAAATTAAGGATATGCAGACCCTTTGGCTTATTTATGGACTTAGAAAGGATAGTATACGCTGTGCTGCCTTTTGTATCCTGCTTGTATATACTTTCTATCTTGGTGAAATTTTCTTGTGCGCAACATATGGTTTAGTTGGTTCTGTGTCAATATTTCAATCTTAGGAAGTTTGAACTCCGAAAGTATTGTATTGAGTTGATAAGAGAACTCGAACTGTCTGAAACCGATTAGACTGAGCTCACTTGAGACTTGAACCTGTTTAGGCTAGTGTGCCCTTACGTACTCTTAATGGACCTAATTTGACTGAATATATGGAATGTGATCAGTATGTAACCTGAATGTGGACTTGAATTTTGTTTAAGAGTGTAAGTTGTGGGACAGAGGCTAGGCCAGTGTGATCTTACTTGTACTCATGCACCTCGAACTTGCACTTGTACTCTTATTTGTGATCGTGCTCCCTGAACCTGCAATAATTGACCCTGCTTTTGAACTTCCTCGTACTCATGCACTATGAACCTGAAGTAATTGGCGCTGCTTTGACCCTACTCTTGAACTTATTCGTACTCATATGGTTGTAGGCCGGCTACTACTCTTTTGTAGCGGGTGAACTGAACCTCTCTGGTGAGGCATTGCCTGTTGTGTTGTCCAGCACCGCCATTTTTCTGGCGAGGCATGCCTGTTGTGTTGTCCATCACCACCAGGGATGGAATTTTGAACTGAGGCTCTCTGGCGAAGTCTAGCCGTTGTGCTAACTTGTTGTGTTGTCCAGCACCGCCAGGGACAAATACTTGAATGGAGGCTTTTGGTGAAGTTTAGCCGAAGTGCTAGCTTGTTGTGTTGTCCAGCACCACCAGGGCCAACTTACTGAATTGAAATTCTTTGGTGAGGCATAGCCGTTGTGCTAGCTTATTTTGTTGTCCCGCACCACCAGGGATGAATTCTTCGATTTGAAGCTTTGCTATATCCTGAATTTCTTCCAAATGTCTGGGACTTTATGTCCAATTTCAAGCCTTTGTCCTGTTTTATCTGGTTACTGGATTGACCCCCTATTGGACCATGACTATTTGATAAGCTGGATTGGCGTGATATTTAGTACTTGAATTTGATAAGTGATTATTAGTATTTGACCATGATAAGTGATAAGTTGAGTTGGACCATGATTCTTAGTATTTGACTGATCTTGGGGAAAACGGATGAGACCGGGTGAATACAAGTAGGATTAGATTGAATTCTAATGCTTGACTGGTTTCTGAGCGATATCTTGACTGGATGTATATGAGTTGAAATGTCGAGGACGACATTCTTTTAAGGAGGGGAGATTGTGACGCCCCGACCAAAGGAGGGTTTCCTTTTATACAAGTTTTTGTTGAACGGGCGGAATAGCACCATTTTTGAACTTGGAAAAGAAGAAAAATTTTGGAAATGTGAAGGGGGCCAAATCCGGCCGGAAATCCGGCCAGTTTCTGGCCGGATAGCTGGCCGGATTGCCTGGCCATTTTGAAAAAAATTGAGTTTGCTTCGGCCTCGAATCCGGCCAAGAATCCGGCCGGAAATCCGGCCAGATTCTGGCCGGATTGTGACGTGTCACAGCCGGTCAGCTTTGACCGGCTGCCTTTTTCTTCCTTCTTATCTCACTTTTGCACCTAAAATATCTCATTTTCTTTCCCTGGTTCAGCCGAGCTTCATAAGAGAGAAAACTCTTCAATTTTCTAGTTTTGATTTCTACCAAAATCTTGTGATTTCACCAATGATTTTGGACAATAATTCACACATGGGCTTGCTATGGTGGCTTAGAGCTTTTGATGGATTGTTTTTGGAGGGGAGGCTCTATGTTGATGGTTTTCTTGAATTTGAGGTAAGTGGCATAAACAAGTTTCCTTTTGGTCTAATATTGGTTAATTAATGATTTGTGGTGATTAAATGTGTTATATTGTGAAGTATTTCATGGGTTGAAGGAATTGATGGTGAATTGTTGATTTATTGGGTATTTTCCTGATTTTATATGAAAGTTATGATTAGGATTGGGTTGATGGATTGAAATGGTGTTAATTGAAGCTTTTATGCGTTAATTGTGATCAATTGCGGAAAATTTACGCTTGTGGGGTGAATTCCGGTTTCTAGGGTTTCGATTTGGGGGAAAATTCTAATAGTTGGCTTATAAGCATCTAGTTGGCTTGCTTGAGGGGCATTGTGGCCCTAATTGAGTATATTTACTAGACTATAAATTGTATGTACAATTGGAGTTGAATTGATATATATTTGGTATTGAATGGTAGGTTGGAAATGTGTTAAATTAAGGGGTAATGCTGTCCCATTTTTGGAGAGTATATGATTGATTTGAAGTTGTGTGATCTTGATTTAAATTTATGGAAATTCTTGTAAATTGGATGTTGGGTTGTTAAGAGTCCATAATGGTGACATTTCTAAGCTTTGTTTAAGTTCATTCATCCTTGTTTTGGCATGTACATGACTAGTATAGGCTAGTCTCATGTTAAGTGAGGATTTCTAGCCCTTAATTGTGGTTAGTGATGGTTATTTGCAAAGATTGGCTTGGAAGTGTAATTTCAGCTTTTGTTGTATTATTTCTGCCCTGTTTTCGTACTGTACATTTGACCATGTTAAAGACTGATTCGGCTCTTGCTCAAAACATGAAACTTGTAGATATATGAGTTAGCTAGTTACCTGCAAAATTTTAGAGTGATTGGAGTACTGTAGCTTGTGAATTGACTGAAATACCCTTGACTGTTCATAGACCCTATTTTGCGGACAGTTTTCTGCCCTCTTCGACATTTCGATATTTGATCCTGAAAATGTGTGATTTGGCCTTGGAAATCTTCATAAGAAATGTTGACATATGTTTTAGCTTTGTAACGCCATAAGATTTGTTTCGATCGGATGGGTGTAGCTTTAAAATGCCAAAAGGCAATAGAAGCTTGTTAATGTTAGAATTTTCCTTTGCTTGACTTGATATTTGGTTTTAGGATTCCAACTTGATCGAGATACTGAGGTTTGCCGAATAAGCTTCGTGAGCCGTGCTTGGTGAGTGTATCATTAAATGGTTCAATGTACTTGTTATATGACTTGAATAGGTCGAGAGTGTACTTTACCGCTCTTGACCACTTGCTTGCACTATTGTTACTGTTGGACTGTGAAATTTCATGAATATGTGATTTGATATCTGTTAGGGCAATGCCCTATTATTACTGTGAAAACTGAGCTCATTCCCTTGGACCGTTATTTGAGTCGAGCCGGCAAGGGCTTGGGCGATTCGTTAACGAGTCTTCGGGTCACTGATAGGCGAGTGGAGTGTTAACTCCTCGACCTTGCGGTATACTCGAGTATTACCCTTAGAAACTATGAGGTGTGCGGGCCCGATTAGGGGGTGAATGGTGGAAGGAAATGGTGAGAAGAGGTGTCTACGGTTCTTGGTTATCCTCGATGGTTGACGGAGTGTCAACAAGTACGATCAAGTATGGACATCGGAAACGGCCCTTGAGGGCCGAATGTATCCTTTTATAAATGGATGTTTGAACGAAGGCACTTATGCATATATGTTATTTGGCCATATCATGTAATTGTGCATTTGGTACCTCACGAGCGCAAGCTCACCCCCGTTGTTTTGTTTTCCTTACAGGGACACTGTTGGACTCAAGTTTTGAAATGAGTGGAGCTAGTTTTGAGTTGCTCCTCGAAAACTTGGAATTTTGATGTAAATGAATGCAAGTACTTTTGAAGTGTACAATTGAACCTTTCTCATGTATATATATGACATATATATATATGTCCTTATCAAGTCTTGGATAAACTGCATTACGTGTTTGATGTGTTTATGCGAGTACCGGTTTCGAACAAAGGAAGAGCTGTATTACGTTATCTGTGCACCTGGATGGCTTGTAATTTGTATAGTTTAGATTTGGAATCGTTTGTGTAATTGTTGGGCTAGGGGAATTGAAATGGATGGAATTACACCTTGTACGGTTTGAATTTGGATCGCCTCTTGTGTAATAGCTTGTGGATATGGTTTGTAATGAATGATTGGACTTGAATGGACGTACGTGTACATTCCGCAGCGTTTGTGATATGTAGTTCTTAGAGAATTTGATTTATATATTTGAGATTTATATTGGAATTTTGTTGGAAAACTGTAGTGATTGACTGAGTCCTGGCGAGAGATGGGCAGGCGGCCCGTTGACCCCTCTGGTTCGCCTTAGGGGAAAATGGGGTCGTTACAAACAATTCAAAATTTAAAGCGAAACTTATATACATTTCCATCTCAAAAGGGGAACACAAATATCGAATATACAAAGGTTCTCAATTCGTCATACAATTTCATTCTCCTTGCATGTTCCGAATACTGGACGTTGGCCAGGCTTCACCAGACTGCAAGGTAATACTCGAGTATACCAAACGTTAACCCAGGGTCACCAAATCGGCCGACCGAGTCCGCTTCTGGCTCGAGTCGACAGGTAACAAAGGGCAAGGGCCCAGTTCAACCAAACGGCTTACATTCATGCGCAACTAGCATTTAATCATTGAAAATTTCACATTTATTTAGGTCGAGTATGATAAAGTACATACTCGCCTAGTAAAATTCGTTTTAACAGTCATTGATAACATGGAACATGTAATCATATATCCACCACAAGCCATATAGTCAATGAAAATATAACAAACAAGGAACACTCACCTATTTACGCAAAATAATATCCAAAATATCTTGTCGGATAATACCGTCAGTCACCGATGAACCCTAATATAATCAAAAGAACACATTATGCTTCAACTATCAAAGATTTAAGTGATTCCAAGAAAATTCAAATACGTACTAGTACAAAATATAAATATGGTTTTGGTAGTGAAAAGAGTACATTGAAACCAAAGGACAAAAGTAAAATATTTGTAAAACTTATGCTCACTCGTAAAACTTTAAAATCTCCATTTGAGTCGGAGTGACAAAGAAAACGTATTTCTATTAGTCGTAAATTTCATATTTCCAAGGGTACAAGTTTTGGCTAAGTTCTAACTTATATATCTCAATAAAAGAAGACTTCAATATCCTAAATGGTTCAAGTGGTATTCGCTCTCAAGCCTTGCTCAAGTTGCAAGTATATCTACCTAGCTCTCGAGCAAAAATTTAGACAGCACGCCCTTTGTATTTACCTATTTTCCAACCATTTATGGCTTCATTCATTTCCTCAATCAGTCCCAAAGTCACACACAAAATCATCTCATTTCAATAACCGTTCAATAGGCTCAAAGTCATACAAGTACCAAACCAAGCTAGGAACATGTGCAGAAATGAAGTTTGAGTCAAGAAACAAAAGACAGATTTGATGTTGTTTTGCGTAACGAACATAACTGGGGCTACACTTATCGGATTGGGATGCCATCTATACTGTTTCGAAGCTAAGACAAAGACCTACAATTTTGATGCAGACCAGTCAGTCCATTTCATGGTGTAGATAGGTCAAAATGTCAATGTACTAAACCAGAATCTCACAAACAGGTTAGCTAACCACACTATGGTTAAATGAGAACAACTCAGGCTACCGAAATCTGATTAAGGCATTCTCAAGTGCGTTGGACAACTGAAACACAGGACTAAATGTTTCATGTTTTGGTCAGAGACTGGTTTGATACGGATCAATGTGAAAAACGCAGCCAACGTGAGGCAATGTCGAAACTGTCTGCTGGACTATACCTAGGGCAGTCTTAAGGGTAATTTTGTCTTTTCATGAGATATAGTGCTCTGATTGGGCTAATATTTTGCAGCCATCTATAAAACATCATTCTCTACAACGTTTATGTTTTGTGCTAATCCTAATTCAGCTTCTATCATGGTGAACAAAAACCAGACAAAACAGAGCAACTTGCTTTTCAATTTCTGAAATTTGCACCTTTACTCTAGAAATTCATATCTAACAAGTGCTTTATCATCAAACCCACCAATTACTAGCTCAATAACATCAATTAAGAGGTATATAACCATAATCAAGGCTGAAAATATAAACCCTAACTAAACATCACAACATATCATTTAACCCATGAAATTTTCCCCATAAATCCGTCAAAACTACAACGTTAAGCTTCTAGTTTACACATATGAGGAGTATAGGGAAGTTTCTTTCCAAATTCACCTTAATCCCTATATCAAGAAGCTGCCAAGACCTTCCTCTTCCCAAATCACTCCACCAATACCTTTAAGCTTCCTTGGAGATCAACTTTTGTGGAGGAATTTGCAAGATTATCGGTTGAAGCTCAAGATTGAGGCTTGAAATTGAAGTGCAAAAATGATTTTTTCTCTCCCTCAAGCTCACGGTTTTGAGCTGGAAAAATGGAGGAGATTGGAGGCTAAGAAAGGTTATAAGACTTGATCTTGGTTTGGGTCAAAGGTGCTTGGATAGCCTCCACTTCTCACTACCAAAATCTATCTCAATTTTTTTTTTTCTTTTCTCTTGTTTTCTTGGTCAAATATTGTGGCTGATGTATGAGATATTTTGAGGGTTAATTATCTGAAATAAAATGAGAAGATTAATGTAATAAAGTATGGGTCAAGTGGTGTGTTTATCCGGTAACAAACGGTGCCCGTCGGTTCGAGCCGATTTTCCTTAAATCGCGTATACTAGGGTTTTAACGTATAATTCACTAACTTATTATTATCACTTCTAATCACACACTTAATATCATCTAAATCTCATTTTTAATCACCAAATTTGATCCACTCTCCGTACCGGATAGTCACACTATGGATAGGCGTAAAACCCTAATTCATGCTGACTTAAAACACGAAAAGTGAAACCCTACTTCCTAAGTTCATTTGCACTTATTGTGGGGTGATTGAGTAGTAGAGCTATTATAAAGTAATAATTTCCAAATAAAAGGGGATTTAAGAAAAAATATAAGGAAATTTTTCCTATCGTCACACTCTCTCCCTCTTAAAGAAATTTCGTCCTCGAAATTTTTTTTTCAAAAGGTGATTTAGTGTGTAACACAGTAAATTGACTAAAACAACAAGATATAACACACCATATACACATGGAGACATATATACAATATAATGCACCATATACACCAAGAGACATTTCAAGTTAGACAAAGTCAAGTGCAGCAAGTACTATATATGTAGGTATTAACATACCACAAGTAAATAACATGTAGGAACAATGCAAGGGCAAAACGAAAGAAAATGTGACTTGTCGTCCCATACTCACTGAAAATCACCCCCGTTCGGTTTCTTACTCTACTTCCCAAGGTGCCCGTTGATCTCTTGTACTCACTCTAGCCAAACAAAGCCTGTTCATGTTCCCAAAATGCAAGTCACAAGTACTTAGCCGCGCCTCAACTCTGGGGTACTCGGGCACGAGAATCCGAAATAAGATAATTCATATCTCGAGTTGGCCTGTCCCAAGAGTAAACTATCTACAATTGAAATTCCTACCTGACGTACCTATCTATGGTCCTCAGATACCACGATAAAGATTTAAGGCCTATAACATTCACAATTCTTAGCTTATGCTTGAATGAGCACTTAGTCCTTGATACTTATTCATCACTTAGCCCAAGTTCACTCCGCACAGAGACCACACGAAGTAGGCTCTGATACCAACTGTGACAGCCCCATCTCCCCCTAAGGCGAACCAAAGGGGTTGGCCGACCGCCTGCCCAGCTCTCGCCGGGACTCAGTCGTGCACTTCAGTCCTCAATCAAAACAAGAATAAAACCACAAGAATAAATATAGCAACAATCCAAAACTTAAAGCGAAACTTATATACATTTCCATCTCAAAAGGGGAACACAAATATCAAATATACAAAGGTTCTCAATTCGTCATATATCTAGCCCGTGCCAAGCACTAGGGCGAGAACCATTACAAAATTTAGAGATCTAGACTAAGCTAGTCTACACAAAGCTCCCGTTCAGGCTCGCCTTCCCCTGTTAAGGAAAACAACTAAAGGGATGAGTTAAAAACTCAGTGAGGTTCCGAACACATAATCAAACAATAAAGCCATTGCATTAATCATAAATAGCATGTAATGCAAGAAACATGACAATATAAGGCAATAATAACATTCATTAAAAGTATACGTGCTCACAGGGAGCCATTCATTCATTCGTTCTCCTTTCATTCCCTTATTTCTCCAATCATTTGAAAATGCATTTTTTTAAGTAAAACCCCTCATTTTCATTGACATTCGTTCATTCATTTCATTCACCCCCTCCTGGACGTTGGCCAGGCTCCACCAGATTACAAGGTAATACTCGAGTATACCAAACGTTCACCCAAGATCACCAAATCGCCCGACCGAGTCCGCTTCTGGCTCGAGTCGACAGGTAACAAAGGGCAAGGGCCCAGTTCAGCCAAACGGCTTACATTCATGCGCAACTAGTATTTAATCATTTAATCATTGAAAATTTCATATTTATTTAGGTCGAGTGCGATAAAGTACATACTCACCTAGTAAAATTCGTTTTAACAGTCATTGATAACATGGAACATGTAATCATACATCCACCATGTGCCATATAGTCAAGAACAAGCCATATAGTCAATGAAAATATAACAAATAAGGAACACTCACCTATTTACGCAAAATAATATCCAAAATATCTTGCCGGATAATATCGTCAGTCACCGATGAACCCTAATGTAATCAAAAGAACACATTATGCTTCAACTATCAAAGATTTAAGTGATTCCAAGAAAATTCGAATACGTACTAGTACAAAATATAAATATGGTTTTGGTAGTGAAAAGAGTACATTGAAACCAAATGACATAAGTAAAATATTTGTAAAACTTATGCTCACTCGTAAAACTTTAAAATCTCCATTTGAGTCGGAGTGACAAAGAAAACGTATTTCTATTAGTCGTAAATTTCATTTTTCCAAGGGTACATGTTTCGGCTAAGTTCTAACTTATATACCTCGACAAAAGAAGACGCCAATATCCTAAATGGTTCAAGTGGTATTCGCTCTCAAGCCTTGCTCAAGTCGCAAGTATATCTACCTAGCTCTCGAGCAAAAATTTGGGCAGCACGCCCTTTGTATTTACCTATTTTCCAACCATTTTTGGCTTCATTCATTTCCTGAATTAGTCCCACTGTCACACACAAAATCATCTCATTTCAATAACCGTTCAATAGGCTCAAAGTCATACAAGTACCAAACCAAGCTAGGAACATGTGCAGAAATGAAGTTTGAGTCAAGAAACAAAACACAGATTTGACGTTGTTTTGCGTAACGGACATAACTGAGGATACGCTTATCGGATTGGGATACAATCTATACCGTTTCGAAGCTAAGACAAATACCTACAGCTTTGATGAAGTTCAGTCAGTCCAGTTCATAGTGTAGCTAGGTTAAAATGTCAATGTACCAAACCAGAATCTCACAAATAGGTTAGCTAACCGCACTATGGTTCAATGACAACAACTCAGCCTACCGAAATCTGATTAAGGTGTTCTCAGCTGCGTTGGACAGCTGAAACATAGGGCTAAACGTTTCATGTTTTGGTCAAAGACTGGTTTGATACAGATCAATGTGAAAAATGCATCCAATGTGAGGCAATGTCGAAACTATCTGCTGGACTCTATCTAGGGCAGTCTTAGGGGTAATTTTGTCTTTTCATGAGATACAGTGCTCTGATTGGGTTGAAATTTTGTAGGAATCTATAAAACATCATTCTATATAACTTTAATGTTTTGTGCTAAGCCTAATTCAGCCTCTATCATGGTGAACTAAAACCGGACAGAACAGAGCAATTTGGTTTTCAATTTCTGGAATTTGCACCTTTACTCTAGAAATTCATATCTAACAAGTTCTCTATCATCAAACCCACCAATTACTAGCTCAATAACATCAATTAAGAGGTAGATAACCATAATCAAGGCTGAAAATATAAACCCTAACTAAACATCCCAACATATCATTTAACCCATGAAATTTTCCCCATAAATCCGTCAAAACTACAACTTTAAGCTTCTAGTTCACACATATAAGGAGTAGAGGGAAGTTTCTTTCCAAATTCACCTTAATCCCTATATCAAGAAGCTGCCAAGACCTTCCTCTTCCCAAATCACTCCACCAATACCTTTAAGCTTCCTTGGAGATCAACTTTTGTGGAGGAATTTGCAAGATTATCGGTTGAAACTCAAGATTGAGGCTTGAAATTGAAGTGCAAAAATGATGTTTTCTCTCCCTCAAGCTCACGGTTTTGAGCTGGAAAAATGGAGGAGATTGGAGGCTAAGAAAGGTTATAAGACTTGGTCTTGGTTTGGGTCAAAGGTGCTTGGATAGCCTCCACTTCTCACCACCAAAATCCATCTCAATTTTTTTTTCTTTTCTCTTGTTTTCTTGGTCAAATATTGTGGCTGATGTATGATGTCGCGCCCCATTTTTTGATAAGAAAAATAAATCGTTTGAGAAAGATGTATTGTTTCAATTTTGATTGGAAAATGATTTTTGTGAGTTGAAAAGACATGGGTCTCAATGGGACTTTGGAAAGCGACGATTTGACCCAAAAAATAGTTTTAAAAAGGGTTTTGAAATGAAAAGTTTGGAGTCGCCACTTGGTAATGATTTAAGGTGTACCAAGTCACCTAAAAATGAATTAAGTAATAATAAACCCTTTTTAAAACGACTCTTAGTCTACGTAAAACAAAGAAAAAGGTTCGGGAGTCACGTTTGACAAAGGGGAAGGCAAGGATAGACTCCAAGGCACCCCTTTGACCTAGCCAAGGCTAGTTGCGTAACTTAACCCTAACTTTCCTGACTTTCTACCCAGGGTATGTATTGCATGTTGGATTATGCCTATATGAATGCGAAAACGAAAAAATGCAATCCTAAATTCTACGATGTCTCTCGTGAGGTTTTTGGTCCCAAACCACATGAATTGTGGCGGCCAATAAAGGGAAACCTCATAGAGGTCGATTGATGCAAATGGTGACTAAAGTGCGAGTGTGCAAGTGTATGAAAAGATTCGTGTATGAAATGGTGTAAAAAAACAAGGTGTTTGTGTGCACATGTGTAAAGAAAGTTCACGTGTGAATTTGGATGAAAAATCAAAGTATTAGTGTGTGCAAATGAATGAAGATAGGATTATAAATATATATGTGAAATTTGAATTCTACTTGTGGAGTAAGATGAGTAAAACATAGTGAAAAATATGGATTGAGAAATGTGGAAAGAAAAAGTGATTAAAAGAGCATGGAAGTGAGAAAAAATGAAAGTATGTCCCTAAGGGAATGCAACAAATTGGGTACGGGGATGACGCCTAATTTTCGACTTTGATTTTCCCTCGGATTAGAAGGTAAAACTAGCGTGCTAAGGCTATCGAGTAGCCACACTCGCTCGTTTCCCTTATCAAGAGGGGATTTTCACGCAAATGAACCCTAACTAGCATGAGATGCAAGTCCTAAAGTGAAGGGGTTTGAGGAACATACCAAGTGATAAACTAAGGAAAAATGCGTGATATGTGGTGATCATGCACTTAATGAAAAAGGGAAAAAAGAACCTATTGGGTCTAGCATTGGACTAGCCCATTCTATGAATTCCGACTAGCGTTGGACTAGTGGAAACGATAAAAGAAGCCACAACTAGCGTTGGACTAGTGTGGTGACGTACATTCATCCATTCCATTCATCTATACTACAAAAAGCGAGTAGACATGCGAATCACTTATAAACACGTAGCACATAACACTTAGCATGCTTGACTAAATGCAAAATCCTAATAAAGCATTTAACATATAACACATAGGCATGCAACCATTACATTTGCTAACTAAAACAAAAGGGAAAGGGAAAATGGACCAAATTACTTGCTATGCCCTATCTATTACAAGCCAAGAGGTGTACACATACCTCATAATGAATAACTTAAATAAAAATAAAAGTAAATGAAATAAATGCAAGGAATTAAGAAAGCAAAGTAGACATGCATATTCACGTAACACGTAGGAGCACGTAAGAGAGAAGTAAAGAGGATAAAAGAAAGTTATATCTTCCCCCGCTTGTGAAGCTAATGAATGGAAATGGTTCTAAATTGGGCTAAAACCATTAAACAAATGATCAATGCACCAATTTAGTGATAAGATATAAACTAAACAATTTGAATCCACCAAAACATCAAACTTTCCCTCAATTGCAACTGAATGGAGTCAAAACTACTTAAAGACCAAGGCAAAAGGCATGATCATCCAATCCCCAAGCATAACATCTACTAAGACCCAAATGCAAGCACTACTCAAATCAATTGAACCTAATAAATCGTTTAAGCACTTCAAAGATTCCAAAAATAAAGAAAGAGTCAAACAATGATTGAAGTTGCAAATGATTTTAGGACTTAATTACAAGATACTAAAACATGCTTGGGCTATTGTGGCACAAAGAGAAACTTAGAGGGATCAAATTGATTAAATGTTCCAATTACTTGGGCCATAGTGGCATAAGGGGAAACTTGAGGGGTTGGACTGTAATTTTTCTGAAAAATATTCATGCAATCTTCATGCAAGCTACGTAGACAAAGAGCTTCTGCAACCATCACTTCACCAAAATCAGCTTTCAAATAACATTAGATCCCAGCAAACAAACACACAATCCTTTCATTTTGCATCAAGAAACGCATGGCTTCAAAACAGATTTTCAGCAGCTAGCCAAAGTTTGAAAACTTCAACAACTAAACATAGAGAATGAAGCTTGCGGCCCTTTTGTTTTCAAAACTTCAGTAATTTCCAGGTGCAACTACCTCCATTTCATCAAACAAACAAGATCATCAACCCATAAATTATTGACCCAAATCAAAACATAAAACTTGTTTGCAAGATTAAGACAGCAAATCTGTTTTTTGATCAGTAACAAAAGAAGGAAAGGAAACCGCAACAAGATTGTTTTATTTTGACAACCACAGGCCAAGCAACCTGCTGGCTCCTATTGCTAAGCTTCCCAACACTTTCACAACGGACAAAGCAAACATTTCAAACAACACCAAAAGAACTTCGGCAGTCAAATGTACAAGCCTGCTGCATTTCATCTTCGAACATGAACTTCAGAATCTAATACAACTTTGATCAAAACTTGATCCACCAAACATCAAAACTTTAAACTAAGCAACCAAATCAAGACCTTGAGCATCTAAACAGGCTAAGAAACTTAAAAAATCTGGAAAAACATGCAAACATTTGACTTTTGAAAGCTGCTGCAATTTTCCTACAGATTCAAATTTTTATCCCAACTTTGATTAGATGTTTTTAAACCCAACATCCCAATCCTAAACCAAGCCACTAACTGCACCACCACCATGATCCAAACAAGCAGGCAACTCAGAAAAATATCACAGAAGGATTCTAGAAAGCATGCGTGCAACACAGGGATCTAGCAAAACCAACAAGCAGATTTCATTCATTACCCAGCAAGCATTGGATCTCAATTCAAGTGTTTCAGCCCCCAAACACACAAACCCAACACCCTTTGCCCAATTTATATCATCAAGTAGGTAATGAAAGCCTCTTGGTGGACTGGGTTGTTACAGGCAAGGAAAACAGCAAGAGGAAACACACGGATGAACTACGACCTGCTAAAGTTTATTCAAAACTCTTCATGGATGTCAAATCCATTGCTCACATACCAATATATTATATCCGTTCTCATCCCAACAAAAACATGCAACTCACATGTATTACTACCAAAAGAAACAGCACAAAAGAAAGACATACCAATCCATAAGACAACAGGGCAATTTTATTGACACTAGATAGCAAAATTTTGGTAAAACTCGAAACTAAGCATGCGAGTGAGAGCAAAAACTGGATTCACATGGTCTCAAAGTCACGGTTTTATCAAGCTCAGGTGAGCTTCAAACTTTCCAACTCAAACCAGAAACTGATAATCACTTCAACATGGAGAACAAAGACTGAAACGATAAAGTAAAGCCCACATATTTATCAAGACTTCATTCTCTTCTCCTAATTCATATCGACACAAAAATCTGAGTCGACAGGAACATGGAATCGACAGGAACAGGGACAGGAACAGGGAATGAAAGTGCCGACCAGAAACAGGAAATGAAGACAGAAACCAAATATAATTCTGTGTATGTATAGAGGAGAAAGATGAAAAGAAGAGGGGTTACCTGACAGATCTTGTCTTGAGGAAAATGGAGACCGGAATTCAGAAGGGACCTGCAACTGGCTTTGATGAAGGCAGTGCAAAATCTGGAATTTTTCTGGCCCTTGCCGTAGCTCCCTTTGCCGTTTTTCTATTGACGCTTTCAAACCTAACCCCCTCTCTTTTCACTTTGTTCTCAGTCGGTCACTCCCTAATCTCTCCTCTCAATTTTCTTAGCCGCCATCCTCCCTGGAATCCTCTGCATTTCTAGTTTCACTTAGCTTTTTTTTCATGCGCCGTTGCTCTCTTTTTTTTCCTCCCTTGCGGCTACTCCCTCCTTTTCTATTTATATGAAGCCCCCCTCCCCTAACCTACAGTCTTTTCTTACCTATTTGCAGCCAAGGCTCCCCAGTCCTTCCTTGCAAATCCTTCCCTGCAAGCTGCGTTTTGACGCAGCTTGCATGCCGCTACTTACTTTTTTTTTTTTTTCCAACTTCCAACTTAATAAATACAGAAATGATAAAATATAAATAATAACAAATTGACAAAAACCAGGTAATAATAATAATAACAAAACAAAAATAATTTTAAACAAAAAACTAAACAAAAATGGCCATTTTTAATTTTTAAATTTTTCATTTTTTATCATTTTCTTTTTCTCAAAATAACTTGATAGAAATAACTAAAGTGCCCAAAGATTGAATTTGAACGTATTTTTGTGAACAATTTTCTTCTTTTTTTTTCTTTTTTTATGATTTTCCTTTTTCTCTTTTTTTTCCAAGAAAGCATTGAATAAAAATGACTAAAACATATTTTTGATGTTTTCCTTTTCTTTTCCTAAAAACTCGATACTAATCTTAAACTTAAAAGCTAAAAACTAAAAACTAAAACTAAAAGTAAATAAGAATGAATAGCAAATGAAATAGGTCAACTAAAAGGGCGAAAATGAATAAAACTAAAACATCATAACAACTAATAGTGCAAAACACACAATAACGAACTAAAATGCAAGCAATCTAAAAATGAAAATCATGAAATAGATGCTACATAAAATTATTCAAAATTTGGTGTCTACATATGAGATATTTTGAGGGTTAATTGGCTGAAATAAAATGAGAAGATTAAGGTAATAAAGTATGGGTCAAGTGGTGTGTTTACCCGGTAACAAACGGTACCCGTCGGTTCGATCCAATTTTCCTTAAATCGCGTTTACTAGGGTTTTAACTTATAATTCACTAACTTATTATTATCACTTTTAATCACACACTTAATATCATCTAAAACTCATTTTTAATTACCAAATTTGATCCACTCTCCGTACCGGTTAGTCATACTATGGATAGGCGTAAAACCCTAATTCATGCTGACTTAAAGCACGAAAAGTGAAACCCTACTTTCTAGGTTCATTTGCACTTATTGTGGGGTGATTGAGTAGTAGGGCTATTATAAAGTAATAATTTCCAAATAAAAGGGGATTTTAAGAAAAATATAAGGAAATTTTTCCAGTCGTCACAAAACACACACATCATTACCTTTCTTCTTATTCCCTTCTTCACTATCTTTCTTATTCAACAACCAACTTTTCTTTCTGCTTTCTCTCTCTCTTTGTCATACTATCCTAACAGTCTAGTCCTATTCCTACGCCTGTCCATCCCTCTTCCCTCACCCTTATCCTTACCCCTATTTTGACCCATCGCCACTATCCTCTAGATGCACCTGCATGGTCCAACTATCATTATAGTGTCTATAGTTTATCTTATATTTTCTATATGTATAGCACTAGTAATTATTTAACTAAATAATTCTTTTAATTTTTAATTAAAAAATTGAACGCAAAATAATGTTAGAATTTGTTTTGATCTTTTGAACTCATTTCTCCATATTTGATAGTACATAAAGTTTAAACTAATTGCTATTGTTTCTTTATAGAAAATGTACAATATGTGCAAAATAATTAAATAAACTAACATAGAAAATAACCATTTTACCATGATAAATTGATAATAACAATTCATCATTTTCTAAGAACAAAATATCATGTCATTAAATTCATACTATACATATATATAGTTTTATTTTATTAAATTATAAGTGATTATGAAATAATGTTACCAATTGTTTAATTTTTATTAATATATTGTTTAATTTTTAATAAAAGAATTGAACATGAAATAATGTTACCAATTGTTTTGATCTTTTAAACTCATTTCTCCATATTTGATAGTACATAAAGTTTAAACTAATTGCTATTGTTTCTTTATAGAAAATTTACAAAATGTGCAAAAGAATTAAATAATCTAACATAGAAAATAACCATTTTACCATAATAAATTGATAATAATAATTCATCATTTTCTAACAATAAAATATCATGTCATTCAATTCATACTCTATGTATATATATATATATATGAAGGGTCCAACCACCAGCCCATCTCTTCCTTTCTTTTCTAGCCTCTTATCCAACAACTCTACTTTCCCTACCCTTGAAATCCCTTTTGTTCGTCTTACAGATTGTTCGTCTCACTCTGCAAGCCTCATAATCCCCCACCTCCACTCAAGAATTTCATCTCCTCCCTATTCTCAGAGCTCTATCTATTCTCTCTCTCAACATACTTTTTCCATCCTACCAATTGTCCTTCTTCCACCTCCCAACCCTACATTTTTTTCCAATTCATGACCTATTTCATTAATGTTTAAAAAGTTTTGGCCAAATCTAAGGTCAAATTTTGATAAGTGGGATCTACGTAAACTTTTATAAAATTTTGAATCTATGAAATTTTTATATAAATATCCATAAAAAATTTTCAAAAATTCCAAAAATGTTTATGAAACGAACCATCCAAATATATCCTTGTTTATTTGAGTTCATCTCAGTAGAATTTGTTTATTAGATAGGTTACCTTCAAATATTATATATACACATGTGTGTGTTTGCATGCGCACATGCGCGTGTAGGTATATCAAAAACATCTTTTATATATGTCTAAATTTAGTAAACAAAAAAGAAATTTACATTAGTCAAAACTAAAACTTTTGGTCTAATGTTGACAAAATCTACATAGAAAATTAATGAGAGCTCAGAGTATCATTTGAATCTTTAGGATGAAAATATTTTCTCTTATATGTGAACGATAGCTATTGATATGTCAAAACTAGGTAATTGATAAAATATGATACAAAAATTAATGAGAAAAATGATAAATTCATTAAGGGCAAATTATCCGTTTGGCCCTTGAACTTTTAGTTTAGGTCAAACTCAATCCTCAAACTATTAGTAGTCAAATTTTAGCCCTTGAACTTGTAAAAATAGGAACCCATGGCCCTTTTGGCTAGTTTATCGGATTTTGCAACCGAAAAGTCAAATCACACGAATGGCAATATGCTTTATAGAAGGGCCTTTTTGTCCGCACAAAAAATAAGCAAAAAGCGAATGAATCCTCTATCTTCTTCCCTTTCCCTAACCCAGCCAAACAAGTTGAACCAACCCTTTTTCCTTACCACTCTTCATCTTCCCTTGAGGATCTTTGTGGACGGAGAAGAGCAAGAGACAATCTGCATTCTCAGGCTCAACAATAACTGGGTATCATTGACATTGAAGCAACAACAGAGCGGCAAATCAGGCCGCAAAATGAATACTTCGATCCGGTCCTTGCTTATGGTATGTAACTTTGGAAACTTAAAATGTGAAGTGCTATCGTACTCAACAGTTGGATGGGTAGAAATATTTTGGTGGTGCGGGTACTAAAAGTGAGGTGGTAGTGGTCCTAGATGTGGGGTATGTTGGTAAGGACCTAACTTTCTTGTTCAAAAAGTGTAGGGTTTTATGAATAATCTTTTAGCATTTGATTAAAGATTGGAACTTATTTATTGTTTAACTTGGATTTTGGTATTAGATTAGGGTTATTTTTTAAAAAGCATGTGAAGTAGAAATTGAAAATTAATTAATTATAGTTTAATTTTGAATAGCATATTTATCTGCACTTCTTGTAAGCCGAACTTGTATTGAAATGAAAAACCCACACATTGGTATGCAGCTCCAGAATCTAAAATATTTAGCATAAGTTTACACCAGGGGGAAGAATAAATTGGGGAAATTACGTAAGCTATGAGAATGGAGAAGTGGACTATGTAGATATGTGTGATGCTAAGTGTATGTCAATCCATGAGTTGAATAAAATGGTTGAGAAAATTGGTCATCCTAATGCATCCATTTTGTACTATTTCCTTGAACCAATTGTAGACATAGGGACTAGATTGAGAGAATTATCCACTGATACTCATCTTAGGTGTGACGAACCCACCTCCCCCTAGGGCGTACTCCAGGATTTAGCGAACCGTCTACCCAACTCTCGCCAGGACTCACTCACTATCGACTTTAAGAAAACAAGTTATAACTTCAAAAGGAAATGAAACAATAGTTCCAAACTTAGAATTTCATTTATACTCAAGTCTGCTTCAGTCGTTCATACATTCCCAAATACAACAAAAGATTTAAATTCCAGATAATATTCAACCCTAATCGAGCACTAGTGTGAGTACAATCGCAAAATTTCAAAAACTAGACGACGCTAACCTGTACCAGTCTCACGGCCACGCTCGTACCCCCTATACGAAAAACAAAGCTAATAGGGTGAGTCAAAACTCAGTGAGATTCCAAACATCATGCAAAAATCAAGTAGCAAGTTGACCACCATATAAAACTTGAAGTATCAAAGTATCGAGCATAAGAGTTCATAAAAATAAGCAATAACACTTCAAATAGCAAATCATTAGATATCCAACATTTCCAGGTAAAAGGATACAGTAGCTCTTGCGAGTTAACTCCTCCATTGTGACGCCCTCACTTCTCCCAAGGGCGAACCTAAGGGTATCCGCGAAATGCCTGCGCAGCTCTCGCCAGAACTCAAGACAATTCAACTCAAACTTAACGATACATACCAAAATCATACAAGTCTAAATGAAGAAAAGTCTCTTTCTTAACTAAACATCCAAATCTTACATCATGTTTTCAAAAGATATATCGAGTCCCAAAATACAACAATTAAAAGCCGACTAAACATTTACAACCAAGATTCCAATCAAAAGTATAATCTAATCGCCTTTCCCAAAATCTTCCAATCCAACTTGTTAAAGAAAACAGACTAATGGGATGAGCCAATACTCAATGAAGCCAAGAAACATACATGCAAGCATGTAATCCAAGTAGCAGTCACAATTTAACCAGTAAAACAGTAGTATTCAAGCAATTAACAAATTGAGTGAAAAAAGTAAACAGAAACAATTCAAGGATATGGAAGCTCTCAGGAGCTAAGTACCACTTGCTTTGCCAATGCTCGATCAATTACCTCCCCACGATGACACTCCGTCTACCGGGTCGGTAGTTAATCCGTAGAAACTTCACTTACTAGTTCCCCGTTCACCATTACATACCCCAGCGTCCAGCCCACTTTTCTTTATGTAAGGCGATACTACTCGAGTATGCCAAACAAGATTTCTCAATAGATCAAGCTTATGTTTTTTCTCATGGCTTACCAAGATTCTCGACCAAACCCATACCGGCTCAAGTTCAAGGTCGGCCAATGAGACTTAGGCATCCCCCACTATTACCACTAAGAGTCGAAGAGATTCACTCCAATCAACTTATGCAATCATAGCATAAATAATCATTGAAACACTTCACTTAAATATTCACTTTAAGTAATTCCACTTAAATATTCACTTTAAGTAATTCAAATACACTTCACTTAAATGAGAATGAGTGTGATAAAGTACACACTCGACTCGGCATTTTCAAAATACACAATCACTAATAACAATTCAGTACGTAACACTTTTTCACACACTTGACACTCAACAATCAAAAACAAGGAAGTAATGTCCAATTGAGGGTTTAGGCATCCACTGTGAGAAACTCTTGAAGGTCCCCTTGAGTACTTGAGTAAATCATAATTAACTATCACACACTATCGGTTATAAGTCTCTTGTTAACAATAGCGATCGTACACTTGTACAATCTAAGTAAATGTCATGGAATAGAGCTTTACTTGCTCAAAATTTAAGGTTCAAAATTGGTGTTTAATAACGCAAGGAAAAACCAATTTCCTTCATAAAGGCAAGTCTAAAATGGTCATTCAATATCGAAGGGTAGTGAAGAGTTTCTAAAAACTCAATTCCCTTCAAGTTCAAAATTTCAGTTTTAAGGAGCAATCTTTGAAAAATCATATATTACACTCTGTAGGTCCAAAATTGGAAAACATGGCACCGTTGGAAACTAGTTTCAAAGTATTAAAAGTTCCTAGAAGACACTTTTCCAAGATTCTAAATGAAAACACTCAAATTTAAGATTAAAGTGGCTGATTAGCCCAACAAGACAGTTTCAATATTGGTTTTCGGCAAATTTTGGAAATTCGGCAAAATTCACAGAAAGTGAACTAGTCTCTGAAATTCACAGAACTATTAGAGTTCCAATCAAAGTTTTAAACACAACAAACAGAACTAGAATCGCAGTTTTGAGCGTCAAGATATAGCAGCTCAAAGTTGGTTAGAATTAAGGACTGTCCGGTCCATTTTCCAGATTTGGAAGAACAAATTTGGCATCTTGTTTGTATATCAAAACAGTCCTAGAATGACACCAAAATTGGTACATTTCAACTTCCATAGGAGGAATATTCCTCTATGAAATTTTAATTGAAAATTCGCACGGGAAGATAGTTAACAAAACTACCAAAGTTTAAGAAATTCCCAAGGCAAATCTGTCTTCTTGCTTCCGTTTTCCCTTTTCAAACATTTGGCCAATGAAATCAACTCAGATCTGGCTCATTTGTAAAATAAAGGTCTAAGAAACATCTAATATACATTTATTAGGTGATTGACATCAGAATTTGCAAAACAACAAGTCCCAAGTCAAGCTAGGCCATTTGGCTAGCAAAAATTAGGGTTTTCTAGATGTGGTATAGTTCAGTAATTAGACCACATCTCACTCAATTCAACTTGAAATTGAGCATGGTCAGTGGCGTTGAAAACTACATTACAAAGGCTACATTTCATTAGAACAAATCATTTTAAAATTCAATTTTCAAATGAGAGAAAATAGAGCCAAAAATTGCAATTTCTAACTTCCACTTGGTTGGACTGACAGAACAGGGTAGACGACTTTGATCAATCACTACAGATGACTCACTTCGAATTAGAAGGTGTATGATATACCGTTAGAAAAATACGGATGTCTGTTTTCAAATGCCATAAACAGCACTTGATTTTGACATCTGAACAGAGAGTTATGATCATTTAAAGATGCCCTGTCCAGAACACCAGGCCACCGTTTTCCAGATTTGAAAATTTTCGAAATTTCTACTTTTACCCAACCAAATCAAATGATTTTCGGGGAAAACTTTCCACACATCCTACACAACATATATACATAGATTCAAGGTCATTTGAGCATCAAAAATTCGAATCAAAGCATCGAGAAAAACAGGGCAGATTTTCGGCCTCTTCCTATACAATTTTCCTTTGGTTTTCCTTTCACTTTTCCAACAAATCTCATCTTGTTTATCACATAACTAACACAAACAGCACTTATCATTATCATATCACTCCTATATCATCAAGGTGGGATTTGATAGAGCTCACTCCAACCATTTAAATCCAACAACAACAATAACAGCGAAGCTACAAGCTTCCTAGCAAAGATCAACCCACTAAAGCCAAGGTTAGATGGTTGGATGATTACCTCCTACTCCTTTGAGTGAAATCAGAAATTTTGTACCTCTAAATCCCAAGAAAAACCTTGAGAAAGATGTCCTCCACCAAGATTGAGTTGCTCTCCAAGTTGTTTAGGTGTTGTGTGAAGGATTTAAGGTGAAGTTGTGCAAGAATGGAGCAAGGAGGATGATGGGCTTTCTCTTCTTCTCCCTTGGCGAATTTTGGCTAGCAAGATGAAGAGAAGAGAGAGGGTGAGCTGATGAGTGAAGCTTGTTGGAGAAGCTTAGATATTTTTTGGTTAAAATTTGAGCAAAAGTCAACTTTGAATAGTAATCGCGCGCGAGGGTTTCGTGTCCATTTTCTCTCAGATTTATTTCACTTTTGCACTAAACCTTTAATGTACTTCCTTTAACACTATTATTTTTTACTCTTAATAGTCTAAAAATAATTTTCTAAAGTCCTTCAATTAGTCGCGCGTGTGAAAACGTGAACTTTTGACTCGCGCGCGATAAAGCGCAATTTCTTAGAAATTCTTGTAACAATAATATAAGTAACTAATGTTAGGGTAATTAATCATAAAAATAATTATTTTAAGACTAACGCATGAGTTCTCAAATCTCCAAGGTCCCTGTACTCTCAGAATGAATATTGCCTCCAAACGCGTAATCGCTAAATCTTATTAAACGAGCTTCCGAAAAATAAATTTACTAACGGGCCGTTTTAAAAATATATGTAAGTTATAGTTCCATGTAAATGAATTTAAAATGGTTGAAATAAATTATTCGGAGAAAATCGGTGAATAATTATTTAAATAAGCCAGTAATATGAGATAAAATAAGAAAATTTTCGGGTCCTCACAACTTTCCCTCCTTAAAAGGAATTTCATCCTCGAAATTCACACTTAAGACAATATCATTCTCTTCATGGTTAAGCCTGTCAGATCAATCACTGACTTACGTTTTCCAACCCATACTTCACAATTTCTATTTATCCAACTAGCAATCAAACTTTGATTTCCCCGGTAGGTGTTTTAACTTCCAAGTCATAGGGCAACTTAATCGGCCTCATGTCTACCCGACATAGGTAATGTCTCCACTTCTTTAATGCAAGTATTGCAGCTGCTAAATCCAAATCATGAGTTAGATAATTTCTCTCATGAGATTTTAACTTTCTACAGGCAAATATAATCACCTTATCATGTAGTATTAATATACATTCTAAACCATCCTTTGAAGCATCTATATAAATCACAACTATTTCCTCCGCTCGGTAAGGCATCGGTTAAGCACTTTTCACTTTTAAAATTCTTCCTCACATTTAGAATCCCAAATAACTTACCAAGTATTACAATCTTAGAAAAATTCTTGATAAACCAAAGGTAGTATTTGGCTAACTCTAAGAGCTCCAAATTTCGTAAGGTTTTCTGGTCATTTCCTCTTAAAACAGCTTCCACTTTAGCTGAATCTATAGCAATTCCTTCCTTAGATATTGTACAACCTAGAAAGGCTACTTCTTCCAACCGAACTCATATTTATTGAACTTAACGAAAGTTGGTGCTCTCTCGGGGTTGTAAAACTATCATCAGATGTCTTTCATGACTTTCTCAAACCTTAGAGCATACCGATATGCCATCAATTAAATATCACCACCAATTGATCCAAATACGGCTTAAAATCCCAATGCATTAAGTCCATAATTGCTGCCAGTGCATTAGTCAACCCAAAGGACGTAGCTATGAGATTAAAGTGCCATGTCTTAAATTAAAAGTGATCTTAAGTACATTAGTTTCTAGGATCATCAACTAGTAAACTTCTATTTTAAATCTAACTTGAATAACACTACGGCCCTTGCAGTTGATCAAATATTCATCTATATGAGGAAAAAAAATATTGGTTTTTAATAGTCACATTGTTCAAGTCTCGAGAATCTATGTATAGTCTCAAATTTCCATTCCAAATATTATATCATGTCTCATAATTGTTAGGCTCATTAAATCCATCAAATATTTCCTTTCACAAATCCAAATCACACAATTTTAACATATCAAATTGGCAATCAAACATTGGATCCCAACTTCAACCCTAAGTTCTCGACTTTGTCCTGATCCCTGGTCACCTCCAAGACCTCGGGGTTGCCTACGCTCTCAAGTACGATCGCGACCACGTCTACTACCGTTCATATCTTATCACCAATCTAAAGGTGTGGGGCAAAGTTTAAATATGCCTATAAGCCATGAAATCAATTAAAAGCAAGTAAATTGTCATATGTTATAAAAGATCATATAGCTACATTAAATTGGAATATCAAATCATTTCAAAAGGAAAAGGGAAACGACAAGGTCATAAAAGAACTTGCCGAGTTGCCAGGATATAAAACAACAAAGAATTTTTTTTTTTTACAAAAGATTACCACCTCCAAAAGTGCCAGTGTAGACTAGGGTAACACTACAACCTCTATCCCTTGAGTGGAGTCAAACCATCTCGACTTGTGGAACCTCCACTACTTGGGTCCTCTTCACGGCCATTAGTATTAATTACCCCCATCCGATACTCAATGGCTTTGCAGTGGATCGAGCAGACTGCCGAGTATTTCCTCTTTTCTTAGAAGCTCTAAGATAATTTGAAAACTTATACTCAGTACTACCGCACCTCAAACATTTTCCTTGTTTTCTCCAGCACTCAGCCTTGGCGTGGTTAATCTTGCCACAATATCCACAACTTACGTGAGAAGTCACGGCCTGATCAGTTTGAGAATTTTCTTTGTATTTTTTCTCCAATTCCGCGTTCTTGTGTAGCAACTCAATTTTCTCTGTATTTTCTTGTTTCCACCGTACTTCCCAGTAGTCAGCCAATTTCTTTTGAAATTCTACCTCATTTCGAAGAATGTCTATTTCTTTACGTATTTCTTTCAAATTTGTTATCTTACCAGTTGACTTAAGTCAAATGCTAGCCTGCCAGGCAATTCAAAGGATCAAAATAAGTAACTATTCACAATGGAAGCTCTGGCCATATTACTCTTTTATTCTTTCGCTTATAGGTTACCCTAGGATATAAATCTTAACTATTCTCTGTTTAATATGGACGACCTCTTGAGTTTCCACAAGATTACTATCATTACTTACAAACGTAACAAAATACGGAGATCTTATTCTCTAATATAAAAGTTCCATGTCCTAGTTCACTTTCCAATACTCATCTACAAAGTTACTCGAGTGGAAACCCTAATCTCTTACTTTCACTAGTGCCTCATTTCATTTCCTCAAACCAATCTATTATTTTGAGGTTAGACCCTCCGTGAAACTTAGATGCACGAACTTCAAGAATCGCTCAATTCCTGATTATCCCTATGGGTTTCGGGTTGCCTAACCCCCACGCCCTCAGTCCCTTGCACCACCACGGCCGTTCATAGTCTTAAGTATGTCTAAATGCAAATTGAAAACAATTATGCGAGGGAACACTTAATACAATGGGTGACATGAAAAATATTTGAAATAACAACTAGCATATATTAACATTTCGAAGTTCATACAATTAGGAAGTCACAGGGCATTTACAAAAATATAGCACACAAGTGCCATAAAAGTACTTTTAGTCATGCATGACTAAAGTAAAGCCAGGTGCCTTAAAAGTAGGCCACACAGTCAAACAAAAATACAATAGCCTTGGCACTAGTATCACCCCAGCTATTTCGAACCTCAAAAGTAAAAAGTCTATCACTCTAGGTCTAGTCCACAGTAGGGCTATTAGGTGGAATCTCCTCCTCGGGGTCCTCCTCTGGATCCTTTTCCTTAGGAGTACTCTCAGGAGTTGGACTCTGTACAGTATCCATCACCTCATCAATCAGTATAGAGGTATCGGCCAGAAACAATTCAAGGATATGGAAGCTCTCAGGAGCTATCTACCACTTGCTTTGCCAATGCTCGATCAATTACCTCCCTGCGATGACACTCCATCAACTGGGTCGGTATTTAGTCCGTAGAAACTTCACTTACTCATTCCCTGTTCACCATTACATACCCTAGCGCCGGGCCCATTTTTTTTTATGTAAGGCGATACTACTCAAATACACCAAGCAAGATCTCTCAATAGATCAAACTTATGTTTTTTCATATGGCTTACTAAGATTCCCGACCAACCCCCTGTCGGCTCGAATCCAAGGTCGACCAATGAGACTTAGGCGTCCTCCACTATTACCACTAAGAGTCAAGGAGATTCACTCCAATCAACTTATGCAATCATAGCATAAATAATCATTGAAACACTTCACTTAAATATTCGCTTTAAATAATTCAAATACGCTTCACTTAAATGAGAACGAGTGCGATAAAGTACACACTCGACTCAACATTTTCAAAATACCCAATCACTAATAACAATTAAGCACGTAACACTTTTTCACACATTTGACACTTACCAATCAAAAACAAGGAAGTAGTGCCCAATTAAGGGTTTAGGCGTCCACTGTGAGATCCTCTTGAAGGTCCCCTTGAGTGCCTGAATAAATAATAATTAACTATCACACACTATCGCTTATAAGTCTCTTGTTAACAAAAGAGATCGTATACTTGTACAATCTAAGAAAACGTCATGGAATAGAGTTTTACTTGTTCAAAATTCAAGGTTCAAAAGTAGTGTTTAAGAACACAAGGAAAAACCGATTTCCTTCATGAAGGCAAGTCTAAAATGGTCATTCAACATCGAAGGACACTGAAGAGTTTCTAAAAACTCAATTCCCTTCAGTTCAAAATTTCAGTTTTAAGGAGCAATCTTTGAAAAATCATATATTCGCTTTGTAGGTCCAAAATTGGAAAACTTGGCACCGTTAAAAACTAGTTTCAAAGTATTAAAAGTTCTTGGAAGACACTTTTCCAAGATTCTAAATGAAAAACACTCAAATTTCAACTTAAAGTGACTGATTCGCCCTACAAGACAGTTTCAATCTTGGTTTTTGGCAAATTTTGGAAATTCGGCAAAATTCATAGAAAGTGAACTAGTCTCTGAAATTCACAGAACTATAAGAGTTCCAATCAAAGTTTTAAACACAACAAATGGAACTAGAATCACAGTTTTGAGCGTCAAGATATAGTAACCTAAAGTTGGTTAAAATTAAGGACTGTCCGGTCCATTTTCCCGATTTGGAAGAACAACTTCGGTATCTTTTTTGTGTATCAAAACAGTTTTAGAATGACACCAAAATTGGTACAATTCAAATTCCAAGGAGCACTATTCCTCTATCAAATTTCATTTTAAAATTTGCACGGAAAGGTAGTTAACAAAACTACCCAAATTTAAGAAATTTCCAAGGTAAATCTATCTTCTTGCTTCCGTTTTCCCTTTTCAAACATTTGGCCCAATGAAATCAACTCAAATCTGGCTCATTTGTGAAACAAAGGTCTAATAAACATCTAATATACAGTTGGTAGGTGATTGACATCAGAATTTTCAAAACAAGTAGTCCCAAGTCAAGCTAGGCCATTTGGCTAGCAAAAATTAGGGTTTTCCAGATGTGGTACAATTCAGTAATTAGACCACATCTCACTCAATTCAACTTGAAATTGAGCATGGTTGGTGGCATTAGAAACTACATTAAAATCATTAGAACAAATTATTTTAAAATTCAATTTTCAAATGAGAGAAAATAGAGCCACAATTGCAATTTCTAACTTCCTCTCGGTTGGATTGACAGAACAGGGCAAACGATTTTGATCAATCACTACAGATGACTCACTTCGAATTAGAAGGTGCACGATATACTATTTCAAATTCCATAAACGGTACTTGATTTCGATGTCTGAGAAGAGAGTTATGATCATTCAAAGATGCCCTGTCCAGAACACCTGGCCACCATTTTCCAGATTTGAAAATTTTCGAAATTTCAACTTTTACTCAACCAAATCAAATGATTTTCAGGGAAAACTTTCCACACATCCTACACAATATATATACATCAGATTCAAGGTCATTTGAGCATCAACAATTTGAATCAAAGTTTCAAGAAAAATAGGGCAGATTTTCGGCCTCTTCCTATACAATTTTCCTTTGGTTTTCCTTTCACTTTTCTAACAAATCTCATCTTGTTTATCACATAACTAACACAAACAACACTTATCATTATCGTATCAGTCCTATATCATCAAGGTGGGATTTCATAGAGCCCACTCCAACCATTTAAATCCAACAACAACAATAACAGTCAAGCTACAAGCTTCCTAGCAAAGATCAACCCACTAAAATCAAGGTTAGCTGGTTAGATGATTACCTCCTACTCCTTTGAGTGAAATCAGAAATTTTGCACCTCTAAAGCCCAAGAAAAATCGTGAGAAAGATGTCCTCCACCAAGATTGAGTTGCTCTCTAAGTTGTTTAGGTGTTGTGTGAAGGATTTAAGGTGAAGTTGTGCAAGAATGGAGCAAGGAGGATGATGGGCTTTCTCTTCTTCTCCGTTGGAGAATTTCGGCCAGCAAGATGAAGAAGAGAGAGAGGGTGAGCTGATAAGTGAAGCTTCATGGAGAAGCTTAGATGTTTTGTGGTTAAAATTTGAGCAAAAATCAACTTTGAATAGTAATCACGCGCGAGGGTTTCGTGTCCGTTTGCTCTCGGGTTTATTTCACTTTTGCACTAAACCTTTAATGTACTTCCTTTAAGACTAATGCTAGGGAAAAAATCATAATAATAACTATTTTAAAACTAACGCATGAGTCCTCAAATCTCCAAGGTCCCTATACTCTCAGATCGAATATTGCCTCCAAACGTGTAATCGCTTAATCTTACTAAACGAGCTTCCAAAAATTAAATTTACTAACGGGACGTTTTAAAAATATATGTAAGTCATAGTTCCAGATAATATTTAACCCTAATCGAGAACTAGTGTGAGTACAATTACAAAAATTTAAAAATTAGACGACGCTAACTTGTACCAGTCTCACGGCCACGCTCGTACCCCTTATAAGGAAAACAAATTTAATAGGGTGAGTCAAAATTCAGCGAAATTCCAAACATCATGCAAAAATCAAGTAGCAAGTTGACTACCGTATAAAACTTGAAATATCAAAGTATCGAGTATAAGAGTTCATAAAAATAAGCAATAACACTTCAAATAACAAATCATTAGATATCCAACATTTCCAGGTAAAAGGATACTGTAGCTCTTGTGAGTTAACTCTGCCATAACTTCACCAAGTAGTAGTTGACATTCCGTCAACTTTAAAGTACAGTAACCAGTCTAGTAGTACACCACTTAACTCCAATTTCTATCCATCATTCAAACCCCCTACCAGACCCGAACTCCAATATAACAATGGTGGTAATACTCGAGCATATCAATTAGTCGAGGAGATAACGTTCCACTCGACAAAGCAGTAGACCCAGGGTTCGTTATATTATCAACCGGACCTTTGCCGGTTCGATTCAATTAACTAGCCATGGGGTTTTTGGAATTCCAGACAATATCCGAGTCATACATATATATATATATATATATCAAGTTAATTGTATCCAATGCACTGTGAGAACCCGTAATTTTCCATTTTCTAGGTTTTAGAATCTTTCATGGCTTATTTTCTGCATTTTCGTGAGTAGGAAAAATTTCTAGATATTTTTAATGAGCAGATATAGTTTTTGGATGATTTTTCTAGTATCGAATAGGTTTTGAGAAATTAAGAGCGTATACCGGACGTGGGACCCACTAGTGCGAAAAGTTCGGAAAAATTCGGCCAACTAGGTTAAATTTTGGATACTGGAATTAATTTACCGAGTGTTAAGAGATAATTAGAGGGTGCTATTTGGATTGGTGTGAGAGGAACAAAGAGATAGCTATGCATTTTGTAGACACCAAATTTTTAAGGTATTTTTGTTTACTGGTATTTTTATTTTTTGATTCATTTCATTTACTTTTAGTCTTTTATTTTTAAGTCATTTTTATCATTTAATTAAAATTTCATCATTTAATCATTTAATTTTATTTTTTTGTTTCGATTCTAGGGTTTTGAAAAAGAAAAAAAAAAGAAAAAAGAAAGAAAAAGAAAAAGTCAATCAAAGGGACAGGAATAAGACACATAAGCCTACTTTGGGGTTTGAGATCTTGGCCTTTCAAGTTAGGTTTAGTCTTTGGAGGTGCCTTTAAAATAAAAGGAGCCACAAGCCAAAAGAGGAGGGGGGCCGATGAAAGAGAGGCTGAGAGCTTGTATTAAGAAAAAGGAAGAAAAGAAGAGAACAAGAAGGGGGGAAGCTGGAAAAATGGAGAGGTTTTTCGGCTAGGAGAAACAGGGGAGAGGAGCTATCGGGCATTGAGACAAAACAGAAAAACAGAGGAAGAAGAAAAGAGAGTCTTCGGGGGGGCAAAGGAAAAAGCAAAAAGAAACCACGGCAAAACAAAGGAAAGAGGGAGCTGAACGAAAGGTTGTTGGATGAGATTGCTGAAGAACAGAGAAACAGAGTTGCGGCGGAGCTTGAGAAAATCATAGGAGTGAGCAAGAGGAGCTTTGGAAAAAGGGAAAATAGCGGCCAGGGGAAAATTGAAGAAAGGGGGGAAATCTGGAAGATTAAGAGAGTTCATCGGAGAATTCCCCGAGAGTTTTGAGGGAGCCACGGTGCAAGGCAGCGAAGAAACAACGCAAGGAAAGTCTGTCCAAGCCACCACCAGTCTACGTCTGCCGTTGTTGCTGTCTGCCATCGGCACCATCACGCGCAAGCTGTTGTCGCGCGCCTCCAGCTCCATCATAGCACGACCATCAGGCGCATGGGCATCCAACTCCGAAGAAAACGAAGCTGACCTTCTCTAGCAGCACAATCAAGACTCCCTCACCGGCGTTCATCTCTCCAATGGCGCCATTCCCAACTCTGCTCCCACTGCCGACTTCCCATCCTTTGCCACCATAGCTGCCATTGCCACCACCAGAACCCACCATCATCGCCCATGGATCTTCATCGTCAGAGCACTGTAAGTTTTTTCTTTGAAAATTTTAGTTTTCTGTCCAGCGTTTGAAATTGAGTTTTCTGTGATTTCGTAATTTCCATTTTTTATGTTGATCGTTCATGGATTTTAGAATAAGTGTGCCTTGCGTGTTTGATTGGACTGAATTTCCTTGGTTTTTGACAAATTTCTGGGTTAGTCATGCTTCAATTTGAGCAGAAATTTGGTAAGATTTTGATGCCTACAACCTGTTCGATGAAATGCCCAACTGAGTGTTCTAATTAAAAGATAACTGGTCTGCATTTTTGCGTGTGAAGAAACTGAATAAGTTAGCAAGTTCAATTTTTTGCATTTGAGAAAATTCTGATGAATCGATGTTTTGCATCTTCTGTTCTTCTTGTTTTCTTGCCTGGGTACTCTCTGTTGGGATTACTAGTGATAGACAACTATGCTTGAATTATGATAAAGTTGAGGATTTGGAATTCACATGAGTTTGGGTGGACAGATCACTACGTACTCATTCCCATTACTTTGCATGGTCACCATTTTCGGCTTGTAGCCGGAAAATTGCAGAATGTTGTTTTGATGTTTACATGCTCTTTTGTCTGACTTTTGGGTTTAAATTTAGAGGTTGCATGTTGCAAAGTAAAGGTATAGGTAGTAGCTTTGTTTGTTCAAGTTCAAGCTAGATTTGATTGTGTTTGTGAGTTGGGTTTGTGAATTGCTGAGTTGCAGAAGCTTTTGTCTAAATGAGGAAGAAACCTGTTCTTCGTAAGTTTGTTTGGGTTTTCCAAAAGAATTGCAATTTAATCCCTCAATTTCTGTCCAATTTCATTGTGGCTCAAAATCTGGAAAAATCAAACTAATTTTGCCCTCTTAAGCTTAATCCTCTGTTTGCATATTTTATGTGATTTTCTGGATAGATTAATGATGGGGTTTGATGCATAATCAGAGGTTAGCAAGTTTTAGTTGGGTTTATTTTGGTGGACTTTATTAAATAAAATTAGACTTGGTTTGTACCTTTTGTTTGGGCTAGGGAAGGTTGTGGTCCACGCAAATAAATACAAAGGCCCAATGGTCTGTCTGACTAAGAATCTAGTAATTAAATTTGCAAATCAGTCCTTGAACTTTTCTTTAATTTGACTATGGCCCTATAAACTTTCAATGTTTTCAATTGGGTCCCTAATTTAATTATAGATAGGTCCCTAAACTTTTTTTTTTATTTTGACCCCAAAACTTTGTTAATGTTTGCAATCTAGTCTTTTATTCTTTTGATTTCTTGAATGTGGGTTGTTTATATGAGTTGATTGATTCAATTTCACAATTCGTTTTTTATCTTTTATGATTATTTGTTAATTAAAGTGGTGCCTTGACCTTTTCTTTTATTTTGGAGGGTAAATAAGTCATTTCACTCCATTAGGGCTTCAAATCAAGGGAGGTACACCCTTTCCCTCATTTCTTACTTTATTTGACCCTATGTGCCCTATGTGACTTTACGTGTTTAATTGCATGTTTATTTATTTATTTCCTTTATTTATTTATTTGCTTTATTGGCTTTAGCTTTGTATATCTATCGTTCGAAAGGCACTTGAATGCCAAATTTGTAATAGTTAGGTATTCCTTTATTTATTTATTTATGTATTTCCCCCTTTTTAGATTGTAGTAGGGCTACCCCCAATGTAATAGTTAGGGCTTGTTTGCTTATTTGCTTGTGTGATTTGCATGCTTACGTGCTATGTGTTACCGTTTTATTAGGGCTTTGCATCTAGATATGCATGCTTATGTGTTATGTGAATTACGTGCTCACATGTCTACTTGCTTTAATTATGCACATTACTTATATATGTGTATGATGGATGCAAATGCACGTAATCGTGGCTAGTCCAATGCTAGTCGTGGTCTTCCCCTCGCGCCCTCACAAGTCCAATGCTTGTGAGAGAGCGTTAGATATGGGCTAGTCCAATGCTAGACCCTTAGGGACCTTCGACGCTAGATCATGTTTGTATGATTACATTACATGTCATGCATATTTTTCACTTTTTAGGGTCTTTTATCATTTTTTGCATGACATCCCTCATTATACGTATATCCCTTCCCCATATTTTCCCGTATATATTACTTACCCCTTTGTATGAAACATGACATTAGACTTGCATTTCATCTAAGTATTAGGACTAAGTTAGTACATTTGCCTGATTAGACTAGGAAAAACCCCTTAAATATGGGATATAGACAAGTGTGGCTTTTCTAAGCCTTAGCACGCTTGTATTCCCTCTATCAAAGGGAAAATTAAAATCACAAAGTTAGGAGTCAATCCCGTACCCGATTTGATGCATTCCTCTAGGTTCATACACTCTCATTTTTATCATATCACTTCCTCACCTTCTTTATCCACATTCTTTTACTACTTATATTTTTTCTCAATCCACGTGTCATGATTGTACATTTTTCTTTCCCTATCACTTATTTATTTTCTACCTCATAAATTGCACCCAATTGCACTTATATGCATTTATTACTATTATACCATATTTTCCTCCACTTGCACACAAACACCTTTATTTGCTCAGTTGGCACACATGCACTTTTCTTACATTTGCACACATGCAATTTTCTTACATTTACACACTTGCACTCACATTTGTATTTTTATTTTTATTTTATTTTGCATTCTTCTTACATTTTCACACTTGCACTCATATTTGGGTCTTCATTTGCATTACCCGTGATCTCTATGAGAGTTTTCCTTATTGGCCATCACAACTCATGTGATTGGGACCAAAAATCCTCATGAGAGACATTTTAGATTTAGGATTGCATTTTTCTTTTTTCGCATCCATTAGTCATATCCAACATGGAACACATACTTGGGGTAGAAGAATTAGGAAAAGAAGGGCTAAGTCACGCAACTAGCTTTGGCTAGGGTAAGGGAATGCCTTAGGCTTTGCCTTTGAGTTCTCCCTTATCAAATGTGACCCCCGATCCCTTTCTTTGGTTACGTAGACCTAAAAATTCTTTAAAAAGGGTTTGTTTACATTTCTTTTCCAAAAAATCACTTTTGGGTGACTTGGTACACCCTAACTCTATACCAAGTGGCGACTCTTTTTCTATCTAAAACCCTTAGTTTGGCCAAACCGTCGCATTTCACAATCCCACGGCCATTTATTTTCACTTTCACACACGTTCACCTACATATCCTACACACTACTTTCACCACATCAAAAAGCGGGGCGCGACACATTTAATGGGGTGACAAGTGTCACCACATGATTTAACCTTGACTTTTGACTACTATTCCTTACTTTACCATTTTAGTCAAAAATTGCTCAAAAATCATCAAAATTCCCAAGCTCATAGCCGGCCCTCTCTCTCAAGAAAGAAAGAAAGAAAGCTCTCTAAGTTGCTTCAATCTTTGCTCCAATCTTCTAAATCAACCATTGAATTTTGTTTTTGCTCCATAGAAACACTTAAGGGAGTGATAGTGAGGTGTTGTATGGAGTAATTTGGAAAGCTAAGATGACTAATTGCTCTCTCTCTCTTGTTTCTAAGGTGAGTTGTGAAGAACCACTTTCCTTCCTCTAATGATGCCTAATTTATGATTAGTGGTGGTATGAGATGCAACTTTATGGATTATATTTTGAGTTTTGGTTGAATTGGTGAAATTTTCTAATTATTGGTGATTTTTCTGTTTTAATATGAACATGATTGTATGGCTATATATAATGATTGGAAATGATGTTTAAGGACTCTATGAGGTGGAAAAAGTGGTTAATTGCAAACAATTTCTGTTTTGGAAGAAATTTTGGAAAGTTAGGGTTTATGATGATTACATTCTGTCCGGTTTTATAGCTCATAGTTAGAGGCCGAATTGGCTTTGGGTTAAAACATAAAAGTTTTAGGGAATGCCATTTTCGGGGTGCCTACAAAATTTTAGGTCAATCGGAGTAGTGTAGCTTGAGAAAAGTCGAAATTACCCTTGCTGTCCTGGTTTTACCCGAATGTAAGAATTGCGCCTGTAATTGGGTGTTTTGGTTGGTATTGCTTCAGAATTTGTTGTTGAGGTCTTCTGATGAAATGTATCCCTATTTCTAAGCTTTCAGATGGCTTTGGAATTTCTGGATTTGGACTTAGGTAGGCTGATTTATGAGGTTTGCACTAGAATGTGGTTTGTGAAACTGTTTTTACGGGTTTTGGTGTAGTATCTTGCAATTTTGACCTGGTTGTACTTGAAACTGGGTTGAGTGACCTTCTGTAAAGTTGTAGCCCTGTCTTTTAGCTTCGAAATTGTGTATCTTACACCTTCATCCGGTAATCGTAGCGCCTTGGGTGCCATTACCGCAAAATGAGGTCAAAAACTATTTTTTTCAGGGCTAAAGCTAATTCCATTTCCGGATTTTCTGGTTTTCTCTAATGCTTGTATATGCTTATGGAACCCTATTAGGGTCGTATTTGGTATTGGTTTATGACTCGTTATCGAGTCTCATTGTACTTGTTTGCATGTTTTAGGGCGTGACGGTGGTGCACGACGTTCTTTTGACGGATATGCATGAAACCTCATTTGCAAGCTTGGTGAGTGTACTACTCACTTGGTGAGTGTACTATATGGCTTTGATACTTGAACTTGATACGTTGAATGTGAATTGATTGAAGTGAGAGCGTACTTTATCACTCTCACTTATTGTTTATAATGTTATTGGAATGTTATACAAAATGTTACATGAAATGAAAGTACATGGTTTGGTGTCATTTGGACGAGTATCCAACGACTACAATTGTTATCTTTGAGCTCAACCCCATTGGTAGTTGATTGAATCGAGCCGGCGAGGGCTTGGTCGTGCCAATTGATGTGCCTTGGGAAAGTGTTATATGGAATCTTGTAGTATGAGAGACTCTCGATTCCGGTTTACTCGAGTAATGCCAAAGTGCAAGTGTTTGGAGTTCGGGCCCGGTAGGGGTATGTTGGGTGGAAGGAATGGAAGTAAAGTGGAGTCTGTGAGAACTCGTAAAACCCTAATCATTTTCCTAGGATTTTAGTTCCCTTAATTGCATAATTTTTGCGTTTCTGGCTTAGAAATATTATCTGGGTGGATTTTATGAGCAATTATAGTTTTAAGATGATTTTTCTAGCATTGGTGAAATTTTAGAAAATTAAGAGTAAATAGTGGACGTGGGACCCACTAGTGCGAAAAGTTCGGAAAAATTCGGCCAATAAGGTTAAGTTTCGGATACTGTGTAAAATTTATCGGGTGTTAAGAGATAAGTAGAATGTGTGAAGTGATTGATGTGAGAGGGAAAAAGAAAGATAAGAATGCATTAATGAGTGTGACAAGTGTCACAATATGATTGGGTGGACTTTAAGAAATACTATTCACATTTTTGACTTTTTTGACCAAAGGATTAAATATCAAAAAAATGCACAAAAATCACCATTTTCTTACCTCTTATGGCCGGCCCTCTCCTTGCAAAGAAGAAAGGAATTTCTCCAACTTTCAAGCTTCCATAAGCTTCAATCTTCCATAAACAAAAGCTTAGACTAGATTTCACTCCATAAAATCCTTCCTTCTAGTGCTAGTAAGTTGTTTGGTGAAGTTTGTTTGAAGAGCTAAGGTGTTCAACATCTTCATCTCTCTTGTTTCTTGGTAAGTGAGGCTTGAAACACCCTACTACACCTAATGATGCTTATGTTATGCTTATTAGTGATTAGAGTGCTGAAATTTCTGGTTTTTATCTTGGTTTGAAGCGATTTGGTGAAGTTTTTATTTTATTGATGATTTTTCTGGTTTAATTGGATTATGATGGTGTGGTTGATTATGATGATTGGCAATGGCCTATAATGACTCTAGTGGGTGTGAAATGTGGATAAATACAACTAATTTTGGATTTGGAGTGCATTGTGAAAAGTTAGGGTTTGAAAATCCCCAATTCTGTCCGGTTTTAGATCATAGGGTTAGAGGCCGAATTAGACTTTTCTCAAAACATGAACGTTGTAGGTATTGATGTGTTTGAGGTGCCTGTAAAATTTCAGGTCATTTGGATTAGTGTAGAGTGAGATATGACGAAATTACTGTAGCTGTTCTGCTTTGATCAGAATGCGAAAACTGCGATAGTAATTGGCCATTTTGACTGGAATTGGTTTGGATTTTGGAGTTGGTGTCTTCTGATGAAATGTAGCTGGATGTCTTAGCTAACTTATGCCTTTGGAATTTCGGCATTTGGACTTGTATGGACTGAGATATACCGATTACAGTTTTTTGTGTTTTGCAAACCTGTTTTGGTGATTCTGGTATAGTATTTTGCATATTTGACCTAGTTGTGTTAGGAACTGGATTGAGTGACCTTCTACATTGTTGTATCTCTGTTTCTTGGATTCGAAATGGTGGGTCTTACACCCCCATCCGATAATTGTAGTGAGAGTTGTGCCATTACCGCATTATGAGGTCAAATCCGGTTTTCTTATCAAGGCTTAAGTTAAAGCCCTCTCTTAATTTCTGGTTTGCTATCATGCTTGTATATGTTTATAAAACCCTATTGGGGTTGTGAATTGGTGTAGTTTATGGCTCGGTGTGGAGTCTTATTATATGTGTTACATGTTCTAGGGCGTGACGGTAGCTCACGACGTCTTGGTAATCGTGGTGCATGAAACACCATTTACTTGCTTGGTGAGTATACTACTCACTTATTTGTTACAATGTGACTTCGTGCTATGTGAATTGTTGCCTTGAAGGCTTATTTGGTTATTGGAAATGATTGAGGTGGGGGTGTACTTGACCGCCCTCACCCCTTGTAATTTCCTTTATAGCTATTTACCGTTTTACTGAAATACTGCATTTGTTATATGAGATACTGAATTCCATGTATGGAAACTGAATTGGTGTCGTTTGGGACGATTGTCCAACGGCTTTACTGTATCACTGAGCTCAACCCCGTTTGGTAGTCAATTGGATCGAGCCGGCGAGGGCTTGGTCGTGAAAATTGTCATGCCACGGGGACTGTACTGGGGAACCTTGTGGTAATGAGACCCTTGGTTCCGGTATACTCGAGTATTACCAAAAGCTACTGAAATGGAGTGCGGGCCCGGTTGGGGCATGTTGGGTGGAAGGAAGTGGAAGTAAAGGGTGGTCTACGGTTTGGTACTTGTAACATTGACGGAGAGTCAATGAGGTTGGATCAAGATTGCAAGTGTGGAAATGGGCTCTTGAGAGCCGACTGTATCCTTTTACCATTTTACTCCATTGCTTATGGTGTACTTTAAGTGATTGGTTATGCTTATGTGACTTTGGTTGCTAATGTAGTAGTATACCACTGGGCTTTAGCTCATTCCGTGTTATTTGTTTTCCTTACAGGGATATAACTACTTTTGTGAATGGATTGGATAGTCATTTGCCAAATTGAGCTTGTAAATGTCTTTTGTATAGCTCTTGAAATGAAACCCTAATGTGTAACGGGTTCATTTCCTTTTGATAGGCAAACCGAATATGTACTTCTTTAATGGATGGCTTGTATTGGCCTAATTGCACTTGTATGAACTAGATGGATATTTTGGTAGGCCGTTTGGCTTGTAAATGTTGATTTCCAATGTACATATATGCTTGGCCGTGGTTTGGATAAATTTCGGCTTCGATTTTCGTTTTTTATTATTTTTGTGATTTTGAATTGTTTGCGCGCAATGGTAAGTTCCGAAACGTAATAGATCGACGTAAACTGAACCGTTAGTCCTGGCGAGAGCTGGGCAGGCAGTCCGCTAACCCCTTTGGTTCGCCTTAGGGGAAGGTGGGGCTGTCACAGAGTCTACGGTTGGTCACTTTTGAATTGACGGAGAGTCAATGAAGTTCGATCAAGAAATGCAAACGAGGGAAAAAGGGCTCTTGAGAGCCACCCGTATCCTTTGATCACCACATGTGATGTGTGCCTTTGCTTACTTTTAATGTATTGAATGAAAAGCTTGATGCTTATTTGCACTTGGTTGCTTGAGTGATAGTATATCACTGGGCGTAAGCTCACCCCGTTCCTTTTGTTTTCCTTACAGGAATCTGACTGCTTTTGGAATGACTTTTGATAATTGGTTGCCGAATGTACTAGATGAATATCTCTTTTGTATAGTTTATGAATTGAAACCCTAAATGTGCCTTTGGGGCCGTTTCCACTTTTATTTTGGCAACCGTACATGTATAAAATTTTGAGTAACTTTCATATGCCATTTTGGCTTGTAAACGCTGAATTTGATGTTGTAGATGTATCTTTGATGTTTGGTTGGATTCTGACGGGTCGGTTACTATTCATGGCCGACTCCGGATTTCATTTTTTTTATTTTGGGTTATTTTGACATTTTGACTTGTTTACGCGCGTTTGTAAGTTCCGGAACGCAATAGATCGCTCTAAACTACACCGTTAGTCCTGACGAGAGTTGGGCAGGCAGTCCGCTAACCCCTTTGGTTCGCCTTAGGGGAAGGTGGGGCTGTCACAGGTGGTATCAGAGCCTAGGTTTGAATTGGTCTGGGCGAATTAAAAAGGCTCGACTTGAGGATTCTGTTAAGTATGTTCCTTAAGGTTATTTATATATTTTTACTCTTTTGGTGTAGGATGGACGGATCTAGTGGACAAAGTGATGGCCCTGCAGGCGAGCGACCTCGTGAGGCGCTTCCAGTGATCCCATACCAGATTCGGCCAGGAGGGGCCGTGGTTCGTTGGAGCCCGGCTAACCGCCTCAAACGGTGTGAGTGCCGACATAAGTATGCTTACCGTAACGCTCTAGAGTTGGCCGTGGCCGCGGAGCGTAAGGAGTTGGCCGGAGAGAATGCTCGACTTGAGGCCGAGGTGACCCAACTTAGGCGGCCAATGAGAGATAGGCCGAGCGTATTAAGGGGCTAGAGTACGACGTACTTGAGGTTGAGGATAGGGTTGATGACCTCTGTACTCAACTTAGGGAGGCGCGTGAGCGCGAGTCTAAGAGAGCCCGAAATGTGAAAATTCGAGCCGCATCGATCTTAAACCTCTGAGCCGAGTTGGTCGAGGGGGTGAGCGACGAGGACTCATGTGCGGGGTTTGAGGCTGGGGTTGGATCCACTCCGTCGGGTGGGTCTAATAGCTCGTCGTCGGTCTAGGACAGGACTTCTAGGGTTTGTTTTGGATAGTTTGGTTTTGTATATAGGGTGGATAGGGAGAAGGGCCTTAGCTAATCGTTTTGTACGTCTAGATTATCTACGTGTATATTTCTTTTGTTGAGGCCATTCCCTTGGGGATTGTCCATGTTTGTACTTGACTTGACTGATTGTTAATATGTATGCTGTTTGCTTTGCTTGGAATGTATATATCTGTTTGGAAAGGTTTTGAGTTTTACTTACATGCATTGTTTTATATTGGTTTTGTACCATTGCCTAGATCAAGTAAAAGTTTATGGAAGGAACACGTAGTGGACGGGGACGTGGGCTCGGAAATAGACAAACCACACCGGATAGGGGTACTGGGAAAACCTCTACTGGACCTAACCCTAACCCCAATGTGCAAATCGCTGCCGCTATGTAGCAAATGACTAACTTGCTGGCACAAGTGGTACAGCAACAAGGCCAGAACCCAAACCCTAACCCCGGAAACCCTGGCCACCACATCAAGAGCGAAGACAGAGCTCTCGAACGTTTTCAAAAGTTCGCTCCACCCAAGTTTATTGGGGGGCCAGATCCGGATGTTGCCGAGAGATGGCTCGAGAAGATGGTCGATATTTTTGCGGCCTTGCACTAAACCGATGAACGGCAGGTGACTTTTGCCGTATTCCAGTTAGAAGGGGCGGCCCGTTCCTAGTGGAACGTGATACGACAAAAATGGGAAGGGGAACAAACGCCCAGGACTTGGGTGAATTTTACCAGGGAATTCAATGTGAAATTCTTCCCTCCCTTAGTTCAGGAAAGGAAAGAAGATGAGTTTATTCGACTCCGCCAAGGGGCTCAATCGGTGGCGGAATACAAGAGTCAATTCACCCGTCTGTCTAAATTTGCGCCTGAGCTGATCATGACGGAACAACGGCGAATTAGGCGTTTCATTCAGGGCCTAAACGTCGAAATCCAGAAGGACCTCGCAGTGGCTCAAATCAATGCTTTTAGCGAGGTCGTAGAAAAGGCTTAAAGGGTAGAGAGTGCTCAATTGCAAGTCCGGATCTTCCAGGCGAAGAAGCGGGGCTTTTCTGGAAGCAGCTCTGGACAAGGGGATAAAGGTACACCTTCCAAGTTCGGACGCGGAGCTGGAGGTGGACGACAGTCAGGTTCCGGCAGAGGGGCTCAGTCTAGGGGTGGCCCAGCCGGGAGAGGCCAAAGCGGAAACTTCCAAAAGGGTTCAGGTTCGGCGTCCCGCGGGCCTTGTGGTTACTGCGGAAAGCCGAATCACTCTGAAGATAATTGCTGGAAGAATGGAGGCAAATATCTGCGTTGCGGAAGTGCAGACCACCAGCTTGCTACCTGCCCACTTTTAAAGCCAGACGAAAAGGGGGCTCTGTGAGGACTCGCAAATTTCTTGTATTTTTCTCAAAAATACCCTTTTATTTGAAAATTATTATTTATCAAAGCCCACTACTCAATTATTTCACAATAAGTGTAAGTAAACCTAGAAAATAGGGTTTTACGCTTCGGTTTCAAAGTTTGGAGAAAAATTAGGGTTTTCGCGATTTTTTGCCGGATGAATTTTCGGTACAGAGTAAGGATTAAATTTGAGGATTAAAAGTGACTTTAAAGTGAGAAATAATATGTGATTGGTAGCAATGATATAAGGTTAGTGAATGGGAAGTAAAAACCCTAGTACGTGAGTTTTTAAGAAAAACGGCGCGAACCGGCGGGTCCCGCGCACTACCGATTGAACGCACCACTTGACCACCATTTTTCTCACCAAACAAATTTATTGAACTTGAGCAAAATATCTTCTCTCTTGGCAGCAAGGTTGACCGAAAATTAGTGGCTAAAATGACAAGGAAAGAAAGAGAAAAAAAAAAGGTGGTGGTGGCGACACTTGTCGCCACCATAGAGCTTCTTAATTAAGACCAAGACCATCTATTTAAACACCAAAATTTAGCAACTTTCTTCTTCATTTTTGTTGCTGCTGGCCGAGAGGAGCAAGAAGAAAAACAACAAGGGAAAACATTCCATTTCATCTTCAATCCAACAACCAAGTGAGAAATCAAACAAAACAAACCGATTAAACTTGTCCTTGAGTGATTAGTTAGTGACTTGTGGTGTGATTTTTGAAAGAGAAAGCTTGGGCTACTCTTAGTGAACTCTAGTCAAGGTAAGAAAGCTTATCTCTCCAAGTTTTACTTTCAATCTTGTTAAATTAAGCTTAGCAACTTGATTTTGTGGTGGAATCATGGATAATATCTTGTTTTGGAAGTTTTCCCCAATTTATATGATGAACTAGGGCTTGATGAATTTCTGCCCCATTTGTTGTATGAAGTATATATGTTGAAATTAAGGTTATAAGAGAGGCTTTGGTAGTGATTAGACCAAGAAATTAAGGAAAGTTCCACTAAAAACTAGAAATTCCAGAATCTGGAAATTTTTCCCAACATTCTGTCCGAATTTGAATCCCTATGTTAGAGGCTGAATTGGCCTTAGGTCAAAGAAGGAAAGTTGTAGAGAATGGTATTTTATAGGTACCTACAAAATTTCAGCTTAATCGGAGGAACGTAGGACATGAAAAGTCCAAAATACCCTTACTGTTTTAAGTATTTCCCAAGCAGTCCGTGTGATCAGTTAAGTCCAGTTTATCACGTTTTTCGACTAGGATATTTTCTGATTTAGCTTTTTGCCAAAACATAAAAGTTGTAGTATTCTGAATTAGCTTTCAAATGCCTCTAAGAACACCTGATTCGGACTTGTGTACTCTGAGATATGTCCATTACAGTGTTCTGCATTTAAACAGCCGATGAATTGGTTTCTGGTTTAGTAATTTGAGAATTTGACTAAGTTACATTAGGAACTGGACTAAGTGACCTTCATGAATGTTGTAGCTCTGTGTCTTAGCTTCGAAACGGCATAGGTTTCATCTCAATCCGATAAGCGTAGCTTCGGATATGTTATTTCCGTATTCATACGTCAAATCTGTCTTGTGCTAAGTTGAATTTCTGCACTTGTGATTGTTGTAATTCTTATTCTTATGATATTGTGAGCCTATGGAACGGTTCTTGACTTGAATTGCTTATGTGTGATGTTAGGTTGTGGTTGAGGAAAAATAATGAAGCCAAAATGGCTGGAAAATTAGGTAAACACAAAGGGCGTGCTGCCCAAATTTTCGCTCGAGGGCTAGGTTTCTATTTGAACTTGTATACTTTTGTTTGGGCAATACCATGACCGGTTTTCCATTTTAAAACATGATTTTTCATCCTGGGGTTCAAACAACCCTCTTCTTACTTGAAAGTCATCTTTACACGTTTTACTCCTAATTAGTCGGGTTTCTTTGTTTCCCTTAAATGTTTTGCTCGATAAACTGTGATATGTTTTCTTGTTCAACCTTAGGTTTCATTGGTGACTAACGGTAATATCCGGAAGGATATTTTGCACGTTATTTTGCATATCTAGGTGAGTGTTCCTTATTTGACTTTATGGCTTGTTGTTATCATTTGCTAATGTGTTAATTGCTTTTAATGATTTCCAAAACGAGCTTTTTAGGCGAGTGTGTACTTTATCGCACTCGACCTAAATAACTGTGCAATTTTCAAGAATTTAATGATTGAAATGTTACTTGCGCATGAATATAAGCCTTTTGGGCTGAACTAGCCATTACCCCTTGTTACCGGTCGTCTCGAGCCAGAAGCGGTCGTTACAAGCTCAAACCGCGCCAAAGACCAATGCTGAACCAGTTAAGGGAGATGGGTCCAAACCTAAGGTGCCAGCTCGAGTGTGTTCCTTAGAGTCCCAACAGGTCCCAGATTCCTCGGAGGTCGTAGAAGGTACGATCCCTATTTTCCACCGCTTTGCCAAAGTTTTAATTGATCCTGGTGCCACCCATTCCTTTGTTAACCCTGATTTCATGTGTGGCATCGATATAAAACCTGCTAGTTTACCATATGACCTAGAAGTTAGTACACCTACGGGGAATCAACGTTTGGTTACTAGTATGGTTTATAAGGATTGTGAAGTGTGGGTAGGAGAGAAGAGATTGTTAGGAGATTTGATAAGTCTGGTCATTAAGGGGTATGATGTGATTTTAAGTATGGATTGGCTAGCCAAGTATAATGCCCAGCTGGACTGTAAAACAAAAGTGGTAGAATTCCGCATTCCTGGTGAGGCGACCTTAAGGTTGGATATAAGGGGGAGGTTAGCCTCATCTGCTTTGATTTCGGGCATTCGGGCTAGGAAATTACTAAGTAGAGGGGCACAAGGATTTTTAGCCTTTCTGATTAATACCCCCACGGATAAGTTGAAAGTGGAGGACGTACCTATAGTGAAGGAATTTCCGGACGTGTTTCCTGATGAGCTAGTAGCTCTGCCTTCGGAAAGAGAGATTGAATTCAAAATAGACCTGCTACCGGGATCCTCACCTATCTCAAAAATACCATACCGAATGGCTCCTGCTGAGCTCAAGGAGCTAAAGTTGCAATTACAGGATCTTTTGGAGCGGGGATTCATTCAAGAGAGTGGATCTCCTTGGGGAGCTCCTGTGCTGTTTGTGAAGAAAAAGGACGGTGGGTTGAGGATGTGTATCGATTATCGGGGCCTGAATAATATTACGGTGAAAAATAAGTATCCACTGCCCCACATAGATGAGTTGTTTGATCAGTTGCAGGGAGCGGTAGTTTTTTCGAAACTGGATCTCCGCCAAGGGTATTACCAGTTATTAATCAGGAAAGAGGTTATTCCGAAAACCGCCTCCAACTCGAGATATGGGCATTACGAGTTCGCAGTTATGCCCTTTGGACTAACCAATGCTCCTGCCGCCTTCATGGATTTAATGCATAGGGTTTTTAAGCCCCTACCTGGATCGATTTGTAGTAGTCTTCATCGACAATATTCTGGTCTATTCCAAGACACGTGAAGAGCATGAGCAACACTTGAGGATTGTCTTACAAACCCTAAGAGACCATCAACTATATGCCAAGTTCAGCAAGTGCGAATTTTGGCTGGAGAAAATTTCTTTTCTGGGACATGTAATTTCTCAAGAGGGTATTTCAGTTGACCCGGCGAAAGTAGAGGCTGTGACTAATTGGAAGATGTCAGAAAATCCCACCGAGGTCCGTAGCTTTCTAGGGCTGGTTGGGTATTACAGGCGTTTCATCAAGAACTTTTCCAAACTGGTTGGTCCCTTAACCGACTTGAAAAAGAAACATGGTCGGTTCCTTTAAAATGCCCGAAGCGAGACAAGTTTTCAAGAGTTAAAGAAAAGATTGACCATGGCTCCAGTTCTAGTTTTACCTAACGGAGGTGATGGGTTTGTTGTATATACCGATGCGTCGCGGGAAGGTCTAGGATGTGTGCTAATACAGAACCGCAATGTGATATCTTTTGCTTCTAGGAAGTTGAAACCCATTGAGCAGAACTACCCGACCCACGATCTGGAGCTAGCTGCCGTTGTTTTTGCTCTTAAAAAGTGGAGACATTACCTATATGGGGTAACTTTCGAGGTTTACTCCGATCACAAAAGCCTGAGGTACCTCTTCTCACAGAAGGAATTGAACATGAGGCAACGGCGGTGGATGGAATTTTTGGAGGATTACGACTGTACCATCAACTACCATCCGGGAAAAGCAAACGTGGTGGCCGATGCCCTAAATCGCAAAGCTCAGGTCGCAAGCTTAATGATTAAATAGTGGAATTTGTTTGAGTCGGTTTGCAAGTGAAAACCCTGCCTTGGGAGCCATAAGGTGATTTTTGGCAATATTAAAGTGACTTCCACTCTCTTGGAGAGAATTAAAGAAGCTCAAAAGAAAGATTCACTAGTGCAGAAATGGGGAGAGAAAGTGGGAAAATGAGAAACCACTTATTTCAATTTTGGTCCTAAGAGTATTTTAAAATACTGAAACCGAATAGTGGTGCCGAAGGATGAAGCGTTGAAAACGGAGATTCTAGAGGAAGCTCATCGGTCCAAGTATACTATCCATCCGGGTAGTAGCAAGATGTATCAAGACCTGAAAGTAACATATTGGTGGGATAATATGAAAAAGGAAATCGCTTTGTATGTGCAAAAATGTCTTGTTTGCCAACAAGTTAAAGCGGAGCATCAAAAACCATCGGGTTTATTACAACCCCTTGAGATACCTGAATGGAAATGGGAAAACATCACCATGGATTTCGTTTCAGGTTTGCCGCGAACGCAGCGAGGACACGATGCCGTTTGGGTGATTCTCGATCGATTAACCAATCCGGCCCATTTCTTGCCGGTGAACATGAAGTATTCCATGGACAAGTTGGCCCAACTGTACATGGATGAGATTGTAAAGCTGAACGGTGTTCCTGTGAGCATCGTCTCCGATCGAGATCCACGTTTCATATCTCGATTTTGGCAAAAGTTCCAGGAGACTCTAGGGACGAAACTCAACTTGAGCACAACCTATCACCCTCAGATGGATGGACAATCGGAACGAACCATTCAAACTCTCGAGGACATGCTACGAACTTGCATTCTGGATTTTGGAGGCAACTGGGGTCAACACATGACCTTAGTAGAGTTTGCATATAACAATAGCTACCATTCGTCAATTCAAATGGCTCCATATGAAGCACTGTATGGACGAAAGTGCCGATCACCTATCTATTGGGATGAAGTGGGCGAGAGGAAGGCACTGGATCCAGCAACTATTCCTTGGATGGAGGAAGCTCGAGAAAAGGTTAAGTTGATACGGCAACGACTCCAAACAGCTCAAAGCCGACAAAAGAGCTACGCAGACAACCGAAGAAAAGATTTAGAGTTCGAAGTTGAAGACCGTGTTTTTCTCAAGGTTACACCGTTACGGAGTGTCACAGCGGGTAAAGGAAAGAAATTGCAACCGAGGTTCGTTGGACCCTACAAGATCCTCCAGAGGGTAGGAGCGGTAGCGTATCGATTAGAGCTGCCGTCCAGTCTCTCTCGAATTCATGACGTCTTCCACGTCTCGATGCTCAAGAAATACTATCCCGACCCCTCCCATATCTTACAACCAGAGGAGATCGACGTGGACGAATCGCTTGCTTATGAAGAAAAACCTGTCCAAGTGCTTGACCGAAAAGTCAAAGAGCTAAGAAACAAGCAGATTCCGTTGGTAAAGATACTGTGGAGAAATCATGGGGTAGAAGAAGCTACCTGGGAAGTGGAAGAAGAAATGCGAAAGAAGTACCCTGAACTTTTCGTGAGTTAAGGTAAGAAATTTTGAAGGCGAAATTCTTTTAAGGGGGAGAGAGTGTGAGAACCCGTAATTTTTCATTTTCTAAGTTTTAGAATCTTTCATGGCTTGTTTTCTGCATTTTCGTGAGTAGGAAAAATTTCTAGATATTTTTAATGAGCAGATATAGTTTTTGGATGATTTTTCTAGTATAGAATAGGTTTTGAGAAATGAAGAGCGTATACCGGACGTGGCACCCACTAGTGCGAAAAGTTCGGAAAAATTCGGCCAACTATTTTGGATACTGGAATTAATTTACCGGGTATTAAGAGATAATTAGAGGGTGCTATTTGGATTGGTGTGAGAGAAACAAAGAGATAGCTATGCATTTAATGGGGTGACAAGTGTCACCACATGATTTAACCTTGACTTTTGACTACTATTCCTTACTTTACCATTTTAGTCAAAAATTGCTCAAAAATTATCAAAATTCCCAAGCTCATAGCCGGCCCTCTCTCTCAAGAAAGAAAGAAAGAAAGCTCTCTAAGTTGCTTCAATCTTTGCTCCAATCTTCTAAATCAACCATTGAATTTTGTTTTTGCTCCATAGAAACACTTAAGGGAGTGATAGTGAGGTGTTGTGTGGAGTTATTTGGAAAGCTAAGAGGACTAATTGCTCTCTCTCTCTTGTTTCTAAGGTGAGTTGTGAAGAACCACTTTCCTTCCTCTAATGATGCCTAATTTATGATTAGTAGTGGTATGAGATGCAACTTTATGGATTATATTTTGAGTTTTGGTTGAATTGGTGAAATTTTCTAGTTATTGGTGATTTTTCTGTTTTAATATGAACATGATTGTGTGGCTATATATAATGATTGGAAATGATGTTTAAGGACTCTATGAGGTGGAAAAAGTGGTTAATTGCAAACAATTTCTGTTTTGGAAGAAATTTTGGAAAGTTAGGGTTTATGATGATTACATTCTGCCCGATTTTGTAGCTCATGGTTAGAGGCCGAATTGGCTTTGGGTTAAACATGAAAGTTGTAGGGAATGACATTTTAGGGGTGCCTACAAAATTTCAGGTCAATCGGAGTAGCGTAGCCTGAGAAAAGTCGAAATTACCCTTGCTGTCCTGGTTTTACCTGAATGTAAGAATTGTGCCTGTAATTGGGTGTTTTGGTTGGCATTGCTTCGGAATTCGTTGTTGAGGTCTTCTGATGAAATGTATCCCTATTTCTAAGCTTTCGGATGGCTTTGGAATTTCTGGATTTGGACTTAGGTAGGCTGATTTATGAGGTTTGCACTAGAATGTGGTTTGTGAAACTGTTTTTACGGGTTTTGGTGTAGTATCTTGCAATTTTGACCTGGTTGTACTCCAAACTGGGTTAAGTGACCTTCTGTAAAGTTATAGCCCTGTCTTTTAGCTTCGAAATGGTGTATCTTACACCTTCATCCAGTAATCGTAGTGCATTGGGTGCCATTACCGCAAAATGAGATCAAAAACTATTTTTTTCAGGGCTAAAGCCAATTCCATTTTCGGATTTTCTGGTTTTCTCTAATGCTTGTATATGCTTATGGAACCCTATTGGGGTCGTATTTCGTATTAGTTTATGACTCGTTATCGAGTCTCATTGTACTTGTTTGCATGTTTTAGGGCGTGACGGTGGTGCACGACGTTCTTTTGACGGAAGTGCATGAAACCTCATTTGCAAGCTTGGTGAGTGTACTACTCACTTGTGTGTTACTATATGGCTTTGATACTTGAGATTGATAAGTTGAATGTGAATTGATTGAAGTGAGAGCGTACTTTATCACTCTCACTTATTGTTTATCGTGTTATTGGAATGTTATACAAAATGTTACATGAAATGAAAGTACATGGTTTGGTGTCGTTTGGACGAGTATCCAACGACTACAATTGTTATCTTTGAGCTCAACCCTATTGGTAGTTGATTGAATCGAGCCGGCGAGGGCTTGGTCGTGCCAATTGATGTGCCTTGGGGAAGTGTTATATGGAATCTTGTAGTATGAGAGACTCTCGATTCCAGTTTTCTCGAGTAATACCAAAGTGCAAGTGTTTGGAGTTCGGGCCCGGTAGGGGTATGTTGGGTGGAAGGAATGGAAGTAAAGTGGAGTCTACGGTTGGTCACTTTTGAATTGACGGAGAGTCAATGAAGTTCGATCAAGAAATGCAAACGAAGGAAAAAAGACTCTTGAGAGCCACCCGTATCCTTTGATCACCACATGTGATGTGTGCCTTTGCTTACTTTTAATGTATTGAATGAAAAGCTTGATGCTTATATGCACTTGGTTGCTTGAGTGATAGTATATCACTGGGCGTAAGCTCACCCCGTTCCTTTTGTTTTCCTTACAGGAATCTGACTGCTTTTGGAATGACTTTTGATAATTGGTTGCTGAATGAACTAGATGAATATCTCTTTTGTATAGTTTATGAATTGAAACCCTAAATGTGCCTTTGGGGCCGTTTCCACTTTTATTTTGGCAACCGTACATGTATAAAATTTTGAGTAACTTTCATATGCCATTTTGGCTTGTAAACGCTGAATTTGATGTTGTAGATGTATCTTTGATGCTTGGTTGGATTCTGACGGGTCGATTACTATTCATGGCCGACTCCGGATTTCATTTTTTTTATTTTGGGTTATTTTGACATTTTGACTTGTTTACGCGCGTTTGTAAGTTCCAGAACGCAATAGATCGCTCTAAACTGCACCGTTAGTCCTGGCGAGAGTTGGGCAGGCAATTCGCTAACCCCTTTGGTTCGCCTTAGGGGAAGGTGGAGCTGTCACATGCACAGTAATAAGTCATATTAGGGCAAGTGCGATAAAGTACACCATTACCCGATCAAACAAATCAAGTACGGTCCAATCACATTAACAAAACATTTCATTCCATATCAATTTCAGTCATGCACTTGGAAACACTCACAAATGATTTATTGCTTTCCAAAACCAAGCTCAGGTTCAACTCCTTGGCTAGAGTCCAAATCTGCGATAAAATACCTTTTAATAGTTTGCAATCAATTAGGGTTTCAAATATTGGAGTTTCGCTTAAAGAAAATCAAGTAAATAGAACTCATTTAAGTATTATTCATTTTACTTATCAAACTCTAGAAAATTCATACTCACTCTTTTGGTTTCGATAAAGAAGCGTTTAAAACTTTTAAGTTCGCAACTTGGTATAAGAAACTAGGAAATCGTGTTTAAAGTGGCCAATACTTTGTCTTTGAGAAATATACACTTTTGGCAAAATTTTAGCATATGAATCACCAACAAGATTAACTTAAGCATCCCTACATAACTAAGTCCCAAATCGATCACAAGTCACACCCCTATTTCCGCTTTCACTCATTTATCCTACGAGAGGAAAAATAGGCAGCATTTCCTTTGTGTTTACCAAATTTTCCATCCATTTTCAAGGCCACATTTCTATCTCAAATCAGCCCAATAAATACCACAATTAATAAGATAAAAATAGCTCTCAATCTAGGCCATGAAACCATCTACTTGAAGTTCATTTCTAGCATATATCATCACAATATCAAAGTTGAAAAATCTCTAATAAATCTGGAAATTCCTAGTTAGAAGCTAAAAAGTCACAATAAAGCTACCAATCACCTCACAAGTCCATAGCCAAACTCAATACCAACACATTATGGATAGATAACATAAATCAAGGCTGAAAAATCATAACCCTAGGCTGAAATTTCACCAATCTTCACCAAATCTAGATCATCATCCATAAAATTCCAAGTTTCAAGTCATCTTCACCATAAATTGCAAAAATAAGAAGGAGAAAAAGTTGTTCAACTTATACCATCAATGCCTTGACGAAAGTGAAGAACCAAGGCTTTCTCCCCAAAAAACTCTCCACTCCAAGCTTCCTAGCTCCCTTGGTACTAGTTTGTTCGGTTTAGTTTTGTGATTTCAACTCAAACAAGGCAATAATCAAGGTGGAAATGGAAGTTTTTCTCCTCTCTTTTCCTCTCCAAACTCACGGCCAAGATGAAGAAAAAGTGAAGGAAAATTGGCCAAAAGAAAGATAAGAAGGAAAGAAGTTGTCTTGGTCAAACTTGCCTTGGATCATTGACACTTGGCGAGGCCAAGTTTTTCCTTTTTTCCCTTTTCTTTCTTTTTCTTAGTCAATAATTTCGGCTGGCTTTAGGGTTAATTTATGGAGAATTAAATGAAATAAAATCAAGGAAATTAGGGTAAGAAAGTATTGGTCAAATAGTGTACTCAACTGGTAACAAACGGCGCACGTCGGTTCAAGCCTACTTTCTTAACTATTTTGTACTTTTCTTTAACTTATGATTCACTAACTTATTTTTAGCACTTCTAATCATACACTTCCTCCTACTTAAAACTCACTCTTATCCACCAATTTTAGTACACATACTTCACCATCTGATCACACTATCAAAATGCACAAAAATCCTAGTTTACTCTAACTATAAAAGTAAAAGTGTGAGAACCCGTAAAACCCTAATTATTTTCCTAGGGTTTATTACCCCTTAATTGCATATATTTTTGCATTTTCGGGTTTAGAAATATTTTCTGGTAGATTTTATGCGTAATTATAGTTTTAAGATGATTTTTCTAGTATTGGAGAGTTTTTAGAAAATTAAGAGTAAATAGTGGACGTGGGACCCACTAGTGCGAAAAGTTCGAAAAAATTCGGCCAACTAGATTAAGTTTTGGATACTGGAATTATTTTATCGGGTGTTAAGAGATAAGTAGAGGATGTTATTTGGATTGGTGTGAGGGGGAAACAAAGAGATAGAGATTCATTTATGAAGTGACAAGTGTCACCATTTGATTGGTTGGACACTATTCACTTTTTGACTTTTTTTACCAAGTGATTAAATATCTTAAAATTTCACAAAAATCACCATTTCTTCTCTCTCTCATGGCCGAACCTCTTGCAAGGAAAAGGAAGAAAACTTCTCCAAGTTTCAAGCTTCAAATTAGCTCAAATCTTCCAAGAAAATTACTTAAACTAGTTTCTACTCCATAAATTCCCTCTAGTTGGTGCTAGTAAGTGATTTGGTGAGATTTTTTGGAGAAGCTAAGGTGTCCTACAACTCTCCCTCTCTTGTTTACTAGGTAAGTAGTGGTTCAACTTCCTCATATACTTCATGAAGCTTAAGTTATGCTTAGTAGTGGCTAAAGTGTTTAGATTTGTGATTTATTTCTTGTTCTTGGAGAAATTGATGGAGTTTTCAATTTTTTTGGGATTATTGCTGTTTTCATATGATCATGATGGTGTGATGACTTATGATGATTGGAAATAAGGGGTAATGGCTCTAGTAGGTGCATATGATAGAAAATTGCAATCAATTTTGGATTTGGAAGAATTTCTGGAAAATTAGGGTTCTTGGTTGAACATTCTGTCCGAAATTTTTGGTCATAGATAGAGGCCGAATTGGACTTTGCTCAAAACATGAAAGTTGTAGGTATTGATGAGTTTGAAGTGCCTGCAAAATTTCAGGGCATTTGGAGTAGTGTAGAGTGAGATATGTCGATTTTACTGTTGCTGTTCTGGGTTGATCAGAATGCGAAAACTGCACTGGTAATTGGCCATTTTGACTGGAATTGCTTTGGATTTGGATGTTAGTGTCTTCTGATGAAATGTAGCTGGATGTCTTAGCTTCCATATGCCTTTGGAATCAATGCATTTGGACCTGTACAGACCGAGTTATAAAAATTACAGCATATTGGGATTTGTGAACCTGTTTTAGTGGTTCTGGTTTGGTATTTTTGGCATATTTGACCTAGTTGTGCTAGGATTTGGATTGAGTGGCCTTCTATATTATTGTAGCCCTGTTTCATAGCTTCGAAACGGTGGGTCTTACACCCCCATCCGATAATCATAGTGAAATTGACACCATTACCGCAAAATGACGTCAAAACTGTATTTTTCCGGGCCAATGCTAGTTACATTTCCGAAATTTCTGGTTTCCTCTATTGTTTGTAAATGTTTATGGAACCTTATTGGGGTCATGTTTGGCCTTGGTTTATGACTCGTTATCGAGTCTCATTGTATTTGTTGCATGTTTTTAGGGCGTGACGGTGGTGCACAACGTTCTTTTGACTAAAGTGTTTGAAACCACATTGTGCTAGCTTGGTGAGTGTACTACTCACTTATGTGCTATTACATGGCTTTGATCTTGGTACTTGAGATGTTGAATGTTGATTGATCCAAGTGAGAGTGTACTTTATCACTTTCACTTATTGTTTCGCATGTTATTGGAAAGTTATATGAAATGTTATATGAAATGTTATATGAAATGAAATACATGACTTCAAATATTATCCATGAGCTCAACCCCATTGGTTATTGATTGAATCGAGCCGGCGAGGGCTTGGTCGTGCCAATTAATGTGCCTTGGGGCAACATCATAGGGAATCTTGTAGTATGAGAGACTCTTGATTCCGGTTTACTCGAGTAATACCACAATGCATGCGTTTGGATTTCGGGCCCGGTTGAGGAATGTTAGGAGGAAGGGAATGGAAGTTAAGAGGAGTCTACGGTTGGTTACCTTTCAGACATTGACGGAGAGTCAATGAGACCTGATCAAGAATTCAAACGAGGAAAAAGGGCTCTTGAGAGCCACCCGTATCCTTTTATCCTCATTATTAATGTGTGGCTTTATTTATTTTGGTAAATTGGACTGTTAAACTTGATGTATTCATGAACTTGGTTGCTTGAGTTGTATTCTCACTGAGCAATTAGCTCACCCCGTTCCTTTTGTTTTCCTTACAGGAATATGACTCTTTTGGAATGAATTTTGATAAATGGTTGTCGAATGAACTAGATGAATGACTCTTTTGTATTGTATATAAAATGGGACCCTAAATGTATCATTAGGGCCGTTTTCACTTTTGTTTTGGCAAACCATATATGTAGTGACTTTTGTATCACTTTTAAATGTCATTTTTGGTTTGTAAAGGCTAAATGTTATGTGGTATATGTAATTCGATGTTTGGTTGGGTTCGGCCGAGTCGGTTACTATTCATGGCCGACTCCGGATTTCATTTTCTTTTATTTTGGGTTATTTTGCCCTTTTGCCTTATTTGCGCTCGTTATAAGTTCCGGAACGTGAAAGATCGCTCTATACTGCACCGTTAGTCCTGGCGAGAGCTGGGCAGGCAGTCCGCTAACCCCTTTGGTTCGCCTTAGGGGAAAGTGGGGCTGTCACAGGTGGTATCAGAGCCACTTCGCGTGGTCTCTGCGCGGAGTGAGCCTAGGGCCAAGTGGTGTTATGGTCCTGATTTCATGGAGATGTCTAAGTGCTCGTTTGAGCGTAAGTTATGAATGGGACATGTTATAAGTGTAAAAATCTTTATTATGCAACTTGAGGAAGATAGATATGTATGTCGGGTAGGAATCTATAATATGGATGATTTACGCTTGGGACCGGCCGGCTCGAGTTGTGAATTATCTTAAATGGGATTCTTGCGCCCGGATACGAAAGAGACGAGAGTCTAGGTTAGAAAGAATGGGGCGAACTAGAAATTGCGATTCTATGGATGACTTTATATGTACTTGACTGACTGTTCTGTATACATGTTGATACTGTTATGTGTTCTCTGTATATGTGTTATGTGTTTAAATGCTCGACGAGGGAGTGGAGTAGTTATTTGTTCTTGTTTACTTGTTCCTGTTTCGGGCTGCGAAAAGGAGGGGTTAGGTGCCCATTGCCCATTAACAGCATATTTATTTTGTGATCTAGATCGACTTAGATTGTATGGACGGCACACGTAGTGGACGGGGCCGTGGGCGCGGGAATAGGCAACCTACGCCAGACCGGGGTACTGGAGAAACCTCCTCTGGACCCCATCCTGAACCGAGAGTTGACCCTAATGTACAGATAGCTGCCGCTATGCAGCAAATGACAAACCTGTTGGCACAAGTGGTGCAGCAACAAGGCCAGAATCCAAACCCTAATCCTGGAAACCCTGGAAACCCTGGCAATCATGTTGAGAGCGAAGACAGAGCTCTGGAACGATTTCAAAAGTTTGCCCCACCCAAGTTCATCGGGGGACCTGATCCGGATGTTGCCGAAAGGTGGCTTGAAAAGATGGTCGATATTTTTGCCGCCCTGCACTATACCGAAGAACGGCAGGTGACTTTTGCCGTTTTCCAGCTGGAAGAGGCGGCCCGCTCCTGGTGGAATGTCATTCGGCAAAAATGGGAGAGGGAACAAACGCCCAGGACTTGGGTAAATTTTATGAGGGAGTTTAACATGAAATTCTTCCCTCCTCTAGTTCAGGAAAGGAAGGAAGATGAGTTCATCCGACTCCGCCAAGGAGCTCAATCGGTGGCGGAATACGAGAGCCAGTTCACCCGCCTGTCCAAATTTGCGCCTGAGTTGATTGTGACGGAGCAACGGCGAATTAGACGTTTTATCCAGGGCCTAAACGTGGAGATTCAGAAGGATCTCGCAGTGGCTCAAATCAATGCTTTTAGTGAGGCCGTTGAGAAGGCCCAACGGGTAGAGAGTGCCAGATTGCAAGTAAGAAATTTCCAGGCGAAAAAGCGAGGATTTCCTGGAAATAATTCGGGGCAGGGGAATGAGAGTACCCCTTCCAAGTTTGGGCGAGGAATTGGGGAAGAAAGGGTACCGGGAGTGTCACGAGAGAGCCCGTCACGAGGCAGCCAGTTGGGGAGAGGCCAGAGAGGAGGCTCGGCTTCTGCAGCACGCGGACCTTGCGGGTATTGCGGAAAGTTGAATCATTCTGAAGACAATTGCTGGAAGAAAGGAGGCAAATGTCTGCGTTGTGGAAGCGCAGACCACAAGCTTGCTACCTGCCTACTTATGACGCAAGAAGGAAGGGGAGCTCAAACTATGTCAAAGACCAACACGGGACCGGATAAGGGGAATGGGACGAAACCTAAGGTAGCAGCTCGCGTGTATTCACTGGAGCCACAACAGGTCCCCGATTCTCCTGATATTGAGGAAGGTACGATTGTGGTATTTCTGCGGAAATATTAGTAGATCTCGGTGTTACTCATCCATTTGTCAGTCCCAATTCTGATGGACGAAATAGATATCACGCCTACCTGAAAGTAGTAATCCTTTGGGGAAAATCATCGTTTGAGTCTTGGTATGGTTTGTAAGGATCGCAGGGTTTGGGTAGGAGAGAGAATAGTGTTCGCGAAGAAAAAAAACATGGGATAGAAAAGGCTACAATACCCTGAGCTATTTGTGAACCATGGTGAGAAATTTCGAGGACGAAATTCTTTTAAGGGGGAGAGAGTGTGAGAACCCGTAAAACCCTAATTATTTTCCTAGGGTTTATTACCCCTTAATTGAATATATTTTTGCATTTTCGGGTTTAGAAATATTTTCTGGTAGATTTTATACGTAATTATAGTTTTAAGATGATTTTTCTAGTATTGGAGAGTTTTTAGAAAATTAAGAGTAAATAGTGGACGTGGGACCCACTAGTGCGAAAAGTTCGAAAAAATTCGGCCAACTAGATTAAGTTTTGGATACTGGAATTATTTTATCGGGTGTTAAGAGATAAGTAGAGGATGTTATTTGGATTGGTATGAGGGGGAAACAAAGAGATAGAGATTCATTTATGAAGTGACAAGTGTCACCATTTGATTGGTTGGACACTATTCACTTTTTGACTTTTTTTACCAAGTGATTAAATATCTTAAAATTTCACAAAAATCACCATTTCTTCTCTCTCTCATGGCCGAACCTCTTGCAAGGAAAAGGAAGAAAACTTCTCCAAGTTTCAAGCTTCAAACTAGCTCAAATCTTCCAAGAAAATTACTTAAACTAGTTTCTACTCCATAAATTCCCTCTAGTTGGTGCTAGTAAGTGATTTGGTGAGATTTTTTGGAGAAGCTAAGGTGTCCTACAACTCTCCCTCTCTTGTTTACTAGGTAAGTAGTGGTTCAACTTCCTCATATACTTCATGAAGCTTAAGTTATGCTTAGTAGTGGCTAAAGTGTTTAGATTTGTGATTTATTTCTTGTTCTTGGAGAAATTGATGGAGTTTTCAATTTTTTTGGGATTATTGCTGTTTTCATATGATCATGATGGTGTGATGACTTATGATGATTGGAAATAAGGGGTAATGGCTCTAGTAGGTGCATATGATAGAAAATTGCAATCAATTTTGGATTTGGAAGAATTTCTGGAAAATTAGGGTTCTTGGTTGAACATTCTGTCCGAAATTTTTGGTCATAGATAGAGGCCGAATTGGACTTTGCTCAAAACATGAAAGTTGTAGGTATTGATGAGTTTGAAGTGTCTGCAAAATTTCAGGGCATTTGGAGTAGTGTAGAGTGAGATATGTCGATTTTACTGTTGCTGTTCTGGGTTGATCAGAATGCGAAAACTGCACTGGTAATTGGCCATTTTGACTGGAATTGCTTTGGATTTGGATGTTAGTGTCTTCTGATGAAATGTAGCTGGATGTCTTAGCTTCCATATGCCTTTGGAATCAATGCATTTGGACCTGTACAGACCGAGTTATAAAAATTACAGCATATTGGGATTTGTGAACCTGTTTTAGTGGTTCTGGTTTGGTATTTTTTGCATATTTGACCTAGTTGTGCTAGGATTTGGATTGAGTGGCCTTCTATATTGTTGTAGCCCTGTTTCATAGCTTCGAAACGGTGGGTCTTACACCCCCATCCGATAATCATAGTGAAATTGACACCATTACCGCAAAATGACGTCAAAACTGTATTTTTCCGGGCCAATGCTAGTTACATTTCCGAAATTTCTGGTTTCCTCTATTGTTTGTAAATGTTTATGGAACCTTATTGGGGTCATGTTTGGCCTTGGTTTATGACTCGTTATCGAGTCTCATTGTATTTGTTGCATGTTTTTAGGGCGTGACGGTGGTGCACAACGTTCTTTTGACTAAAGTGTTTGAAACCACATTGTGCTAGCTTGGTGAGTGTACTACTCACTTATGTGCTATTACATGGCTTTGATCTTGGTACTTGAGATGTTGAATGTTGATTGATCCAAGTGAGAGTGTACTTTATCACTTTCACTTATTGTTTCGCATGTTATTGGAAAGTTATATGAAATGTTATATGAAATGTTATATGAAATGAAATACATGACTTCAAATATTATCCATGAGCTCAACCCCATTGGTTATTGATTGAATCGAGCCGGCGAGAGCTTGGTCGTGCCAATTAATGTGCCTTGGGGCAACATCATAGGGAATCTTGTAGTATGAGAGACTCTTGATTCCGGTTTACTCGAGTAATACCACAATGCATGCGTTTGGATTTCGGGCCCGGTTGAGGAATGTTAGGAGGAAGGGAATGGAAGTTAAGAGGAGTCTACGGTTGGTTACCTTTCAGACATTGACGGAGAGTCAATGAGACCTGATCAAGAATTCAAACGAGGAAAAAGGGCTCTTGAGAGCCACCCGTATCCTTTTATCCTCATTATTAATGTGTGGCTTTATTTATTTTGGTAAATTGGACTGTTAAACTTGATGTATTCATGAACTTGGTTGCTTGAGTTGTATTCTCACTGGGCAATTAGCTCACCCCGTTCCTTTTGTTTTCCTTACAGGAATATGACTCTTTTGGAATGAATTTTGATAAATGGTTGTCGAATGAACTAGATGAATGACTCTTTTGTATTGTATATAAAATGGGACCCTAAATGTATCATTAGGGCCGTTTTCACTTTTGTTTTGGCAAACCATATATGTAGCGACTTTTGTATCACTTTTAAATGTCATTTTTGGTTTGTAAAGGCTAAATGTTATGTGGTATATGTAATTCGATGTTTGGTTGGATTCGGACGAGTCGGTTACTATTCATGGCCGACTCCGGATTTCATTTTCTTTTATTTTGGGTTATTTTGCCCTTTTGCCTTATTTGCGCTCGTTATAAGTTCCGGAACGTGAAAGATCGCTCTATACTGCACCGTTAGTCCTGGCGAGAGCTGGGCAGGCAGTCCGCTAACCCCTTTGGTTCGCCTTAGGGGAAAGTGGGGCTGTCACAAAAAGTAAACCTTTCGATTCTATTATTTATTACAACTATTGATGGAGTAAATTAGTACTATAGAAATTATCAATTAACTTATTCAAAATAAAAGGGATTATGTGACGATCCCACTTCCCCCTAAGGCGAACCAGAGGGTTGGCGGGCCGCCTGCCCAACTCTCGCCGGGACTCACGCAAGAAATCTAGCCAAAATTCTCCCGAAGTATATCTTAAACTATTACAACATCGTTTCTCCCAAAATAGACCATTTACTAAAACCACATTAACTTCAGGGATAACAATACTGCCGGATAGCTAATCGTCGATTCTCAAACTATCTTCCCGATTACAAATCATGAAACAAGACTTACAATTTAAATACATGCGTACAACCCAGATAACAAATCCATACCAGCCACATAACAAATCCAGGATTTACACTTTTCCAGTTTCAAGTGGCAACCCAACACAAACGATACAAAGACTAATAAAACACGACAACATTCAAAAGAAACGAACTAGTACCACTCACAAGCACCCTTGGTCTCGAACCCTATAAAAGAAAACCACAACGTGGAATGAGCTACACAGCCCAGTGAGGTTCCAAGACACTCTAACCGTTCAAATAAATCAAGAAAGTTGGGCATACCATATGCATGGTTCCAGGTTACGCAATGGCATGTATAGTTCACGAATGATTGGAGCTTATTACAGGTGCGAGTAATTAAGCATGTTACGGTTAGGGGACATTAACATGGAACAGGTATCATGATATGAATTCATTGGACAGATAACAGGTATGGAGCATATCGCAGTTATAGCTCAAGATTTCACGTTGGCATTTTAACACGAAACAATTATCATGATACAAGGTAAATAAACACTGTAGGATACGGTGTTCCAGTAGAACTTTGTCGGTCATCTGCACCTTATAACTTCTGAATCCCCACGGTTGACTGGCCATCACCTTATCCCTCCAGTGATAATACTCGAGTATACCGAAACGGCGTCCCAAGATTCCAACCTACCCGACCGAGCCCAGTCCTGGCTCGAGTAGGTTAGTAACCATGAGCAGGGCCCAGTTCAGCTTAGAGCTTACAACATGCACAGGTAACCAAGTAATTCGACAAAAAAAAGTAAAATTCATCATTTGAATAGGTCGAGTGAGATAAAGTACACACTCGCCTAACAATGATGGACAACTTCAAATAACATGTGATTCATGATAAACAAGTAATCAAGTAGATACTTAGCACGTAAGCACATAGGCAATACAAGTTGATATCATGGAAGCATGTAATTCACGGGTAGCAAATAGTCATGTAGATTGGAAATCATGTGAGCAAATAGTCAAGTAATCAGGTAGTCATGTGGGTTGGTAAACGGTTAACGGTGGAGTATTGACGGTTACTTGACAGGTATTTGCCATGTTAATAGGCCATCATCGGCCGCTATCCCATTTTAATCATGTGAGAGTCGAGGAGATTCACTCCAGCGACGTTACGTCCAACACTTGTAAGACATTCACAAAAACATTGGATTCACGAGTCGAGGGATTCACCCAACGACGCAACTACATTTAGATTCACGAGAAAATGTTTCACGCAAGTCACCACTCGAATGGCTAGTCTGATAAAGTACACACTGCTCACTTTGATGGATCGGAAATCATTTTCCAAATTGTCACATAACGAGTCACGAAAGCACTTTAACCAAATAAGCATAAAACAAGCAGGCTAAGCACGTATTGAGTTTACACGGTCATTTGATAGGGTTAATCATTTAACCAATTCATGTCGATATGCAATGCAAGTATATATTTCTTAAATAGGCACGAATATGGTAAATACTTAACAATCATGAAATGAGCATGTCGTAGACTTACTCAATTACGTATTCCTATATGGAACACTCACCTATCAACAAGGGCCTTAGGTTCAATTTGAAGTTCAAGCGTCCTCTGTCGGATCCTCTTAAAGGTCCTCGTGTGTGCCTGAACAAATAGTAATAGTCTATCATTTACAATCCCTACTATTGATAAAAATCGTGTCATAGTACAACTTAGGAAAAAACTCGTGAAACAAGTGTTAATTATTCTAAATCGGGACTCTCAAGCGGGTTTCAAAGTACAAGAGAAATTAAGTCCTCATCATGAAAAACAAGGATAAGACATTTGAATAATATCTAAGGAACAAGGAGTACTTGAAAAACTCCACTTCCGTGGAATTCGGAAAATTTTCAGTTTTGATGCGATACTTTGAAAAATCGTAGCTCACCTTTTACATGTCAAAAATTGGAAACTTGGTACCATTGGAAACCTCTTCCAAAGTACTAAAAGTTCCTAAAATACACTTTTCCATGATTCTAAATGGAAGATAGTCAAAAAATGGCTCAAAGTTACTGTTTTGGTTCATAAGGCAGATTTAAGTTGATTTTTGGCCAACTTTGGAATTTCGGCAAAATTCACTTGTTTGGAACTAGCTTTTGAAATTTTCAACTCTATTAGTGTTGTAATCCAAGAGTATAACAAAACAAATAGAACAAGAAACGGGGTTTTGAGCACCAAGATACGGTAGCTCAAAATTACTAAAATTCCCTTGTGAAACATGGTTTTTTTCAAACTCGAGTCATGAACTTTGGTAATTTATTTGAACCATGAAACGGCCTCAGAATAACACCATAATTAGCAGTATAATACTACCATATAAGGGTTGTCCCTCTACCAAATTTCATGGAAAAATAACTTCGGAAAGGTGGTCAATCAAACACCTAAAATTTCGCAATTACTAAGACAAAACTGCCTTGAACCTTTTGTTTTCCCATTTCAGACATTTGGTCAAAGAAAAATTCCTCCAAACCTGGTTCATTTGTTTAGGCAAAATTTAAAGAACGTTCATGCTACATTTGGTAAGTGTTTAGCATCAAAATATTCAGTTAGCAAGTCTTTGCCAAACCTTGCATCAAATCTGTCTAAAAATCAGGGTTTTTAAGGACAGAGCAGGTTTCATATTTTGATCACAGATCACTCAAATTAACTCGGAATTTGGCATGGTTTAAGGCGTTGTAAAACACATTCATAGAGCTATAATGTCACAGAAGAAATCATTTTGAAATTCGGCACACAACTAGCTCGAATTCGAGTCACAAGTTGCAGCCTCAGCATTTTGTTCTTGTAAAACAGGGAAACAGAACAGCCGATTTAAAATAGTTGGTTTCGCTCACATACATGGAACCAGAATGTACAGTTTATATCGTCGGAAAGGTTGGAATGTCTAGTTTCAAATGCCGCTGACGGCACTCGATTTCGACATCGGAGCTCAAAATTATGGCCAAAATACGGAAGCTGGTTAGAGCCTTACAAAAACAGTTGCAGATTTACTAGCTTTGTGAAATCATTTTATTTGACCAACCAAAACTCAATATTTTTCAATGAAACTTTGTACACCATATATTCAACATATAAGAATGATATACAAGTCATGAAACCCTCAAAATTCTGCAAAAATGGGTGCGATTAAAACAGGGCAGATTCGTTATCATCACATGCAACTCCTCAATTTGCCCCCTTTTTAATTTTTGTCACTTAACTCTACTAAATTAGCACCTAATCAACACAAGCAGCATCAAATCCTGGCTAATCAGATTATCCAAGTCATTGTGGGAATTCATAGAGCCACTCACCAAATTTTCCATTAAAACTCAAAGGAGTCACCATCGGCTAGGCTGGAAAAATTGCAGCAAATAGATAGTTTGGAAAACGAACTTTTCCCTAACAAAATTCATTACTTTGTTCACTCAAACTCAGCATGCATATGGTGATTATTGTGTTATGAGGTATATTGAACCACAATACGAAATTTGCAGCCAAGATTTGAAGAGAAAAACTGGAAATTCTTTCTTTCCCTCTCTCGGCCAACTCAACAGATTTCCAGCAATTAGATTGGTCATAAATCCAAATTTTCCTTCGGTTAATTCATGGTATTAGGTGCTAAAAATTAACATGCAAATACTTAACTAGTTGATCAATATTTCTAGTTCAAAATCGGATTCAAACAACAGCCATAATCATCCAAGAAAACCAGAAATTCTGTTTGCTACCTTCGGATGAGCTTGCATGCGGCCAGATTGTTTTTCATTCTTATTTTTCTAGCATAACCGAACCAAGGGGCTGCATGCAAAGCTTAATTACCTTGTTCTTAATTAGTTAAACGCATCTATCAGCTCAAACTACTACAAAGAGACAGAATTAAATCTGCATTTTCCAAATCAGTCCCACGGCAAATTCCAATTTCTTCCTAATCAGATTTTCTCATGCTTTGGTTTCATCATCCGAGACACAAACACTTCATGCATGACCATAATTCACTGCATCTACCACTAATCAACTCCTTCTAACTCAGAAATTACCTCAGGTTGCAGCTTATACACGCGACAAGGTGCTGTCAATTTTTCCTTCTCTCGGATGGTTCGAAGTGCAGCCCGTTTCCTCTCCTTCTCTTATACAGGCTGGCGGATGAGATGAGGGAAAGCAGCAGGTCTCTCACTTTTATTTCTAGCATGCGGTCAGGAGGTGATGAAGTAGAAGGCTCGGCTCTCTCTCCCTTTCTCACTTCACTCTCTCGGACAGAACAGGAATTGCAGCTCACACATCTCCCTTTCTTTTCTCTTGCTCAAGCTGAGGAGCTCTCTCACTCTCTCTTCACTCTCGGTCACGGCAGAGGAGGAAAGTGGAGGGTGAAGGTGCTGTGGTGTTTTGGAGTTGGGGTAGTGAAGTGTTCAATTCGAAAAGGAGAATGGAACCGGCGGAGATGGCAAGGCTTCTTCAGTCGGTGGTGGTATTTCTAGTATAAGGAGTTAGTTTAGTCTTTTTTTTTTATAAAAATTCAATTAGGCTTTTAATTTAACCACGTATTCGTTATATGAAGTTTTCTCGAATCGATTATTTACTCCAGTCGTGTATTTACTATTTTCACTTAACGGGCCTTCAGAAATTAAATTTCGAAACGAATTGCTTTAAAAATATAACTAAGCTATGGATACATTTAATTAGGCCTAAAAAGTTTGGAAAATAATAATCGGAGAAATCGGGTGAGTAAATACTTATTTTAGCCAGTAAAATAGATAAAACAAACGAAGTTTTCGAGTCCTCACAACCTACCCTCCTTAAAGAGAATTTCGTCCTCGAAATTCATACCTTCTGAAATCTCAGACGGCTCTGCACCATGTGGTGTGTTCATGTCAGGCGTTCTTTCAGATGTCACTGGTCGGTTTCTCCTTCCATTGATTTGTCGAGGGAAAGTTCTATTTCCTTGTGGAGCAGTAGTTTTTCGTGGATACCTCTTTGGACAGTCACGGACTTTATGGTGGGTACTCCCACATCCCATACACTTTCGTCCCTTTAACCAACAGTTTTCTTCAGTGTGATTCGTCCTTCCACAATATCCACAAATTGAACGAGGTGTTGTGACCTGACTTGCTTGCGAAGTTTTCTTTGATCGTGTTTGTCCTACTGAAGTCCCTCGCAACATAGTTCCTTTTGGTTCCTTTACCATGAATGGTGCAGGAAGTAACAGTTCTACTCCATTCACTTCTTTTCTAACCTTGGGTAGTGGTCCATTTTCTCCTAGGGTATTGTCAGATGCATCTCTTTTCCTTGCTTGAAAAGCTCTCAGTTGCGATTTTGTACTTTCTACCCTTTGCGCTTTTTCGAGAGCGTCACTAAACGTTTCAACCTGTGCTGCGGCAAAGGCATCTTGGATTTCCAAATCTAATCCTTGGATAAACCGTCTTATTTTCTTCCGTTCAGTAGCCACCAATTCTGGGGCATATGTAGATAACTTCGTAAAGCGTGTTTCATACTCAGCTACGCTTAAAGTTCCTTGACGAAGCTTTATAAAGTCATATTCTCTCTTTTCTCGGACAAGTGGGGGAAGAAATTTCTCATTAAATTCACGTACAAAATTTATCCAAGTGCTTGGAGTTTGATCCCTTTTCCACTTGTTTCTTATAACATTCCACCAGGCTCGTACTGCTCCTTCAAGTTGAAATACAGCAAAGGTGACTTGTCTCTCCTCGGTGTAATTTAAAGCATCGAATATATTTCTTATATTTTCTAACCAATTCTCAGCCACCTCTGGATCAGGTCCTCCAGCAAACTTAGGCAGGAAGAATTTCTGAAACCGCTCTAAAGCTCGATCCTCCCCTATTTCTTGGTTTCCCTGTCCAACACCTTGACCTTGTTGAGCTACTAAGAGCTCTAGTATATCCGTCATGCGGGTTAGAACTTGTCCTATTTGGTCATTTCCTCTCCCAGCACTAGGCTCGGCATTTTGGTCAATATCAGATCCATTATCTACTCTTTCATTTCTGGGTTGTCTAGGTTGACGTCCCTGTCGTCGTCTCCCAGTTTCCATTCTCACAACTAATCTATACAAAGATGTGCAAATGGCTCACTAAACTAAAAATTATCTATGCACACGTATATTTAACAATTTTCAAAATGAGCAATAAAACTATATCCACAGATGACATTTTCACAAATAGCACATTAACAGTTAACATAGAATTTAAACTAGTCTCAATTAGGTTGCATACCATTACAAAATTAGAGCTAATCAAGTCATAATACAAGTTGAAATCAAAGGTCATTTATCCAAAGTTTAAAAATCTTTAGCAAGCCAGCCAATAACTAAAGTGCATTCATCTCCAAGAATAACCAACCTTGGGATTTCTAATTAAAGCCTCAAGTACTATTTTCAAACTCAGAGAATATGTACAACTGGCTCACTTAAGCGTCAAGTGGGAACCAAGTCAATTCGCACTAGGACTGGCCATCTCCAGATGCAAATCAACTCAGTCACCACCATTCCTCAAAGAAAATTTCACAAAATGTCTCACTCAAGCAATCGATCCAAGATTCACATTCAATTTCATACATATACTTACGAAGATTACGAGCCTAGAGAATACCTCGAATCTTACGATTTACCCAGTCAAATTCGATCTTATAGATATCAGCTAGTGTCAATGTTCAAGAAACTCAACTATCACTTCTCAAATCTATTCTCACAATTCTCTTCAGTTTCTTACAATATAAGAAACCCTAGTGTGCAAACCTACTTAAAAACAAACACTTCAGTATTACTCAATCGATCATCAAGTATTAAGATCACACTCCACTTACTAGACAATCAAACTCCACAGTCCGGCATCTTATGCTTAAAGCCTAAGATACACTACAAAAATCTAGAGCCTAAGCTCTGATACCAACTGTGACGATCCCACTTCCCCCTAAGGCGAACCAGAGGGTTGGCGGGCCGCCTACCCAGCTCTCGCCGAGACTCACGCAAGAAATCTAGCCAAAATTCTCCCGAAGTATATCTTAAACTATTACAACATCATTTCTCCCAAAATAGACCATTTACTAAAACCACATTAACTTCAGGGATAACAATACGGCCGGATAGCCAATCGTCGATTCTCAAACTATCTTCCCGATTACAAATCAAGAAACAAGACTTACAATTTAAATACATGCGTACAACCCAGATAACAAATCCATACCAGCCACATAACAAATCCAGGATTTACACTTTTCCAGCTTCAAGTGGCAACCCAAAACAAACGATACAAAGACTAATTAAAACACGACAACATTCAAAAGAAACGAACTAGTACCACTCACAAGCACCCTTGGTCTCGAACCCTGTAAAAGAAAACCACAACGTGGAATGAGCTACACAGCCCAGTGAGGTTCCAAGACACTCTAACCGTTCAAATAAATCAAGAAAGTTGGGCATACCATATGCATGGTTCCAGGTTACGCAATGGCATGTATAGTTCACGAATGATTGGAGCTTATTACAGGTGCGAGTAATTAAGCATGTTACGGTTAGGGGACATTAACATGGAACAGGTATCATGATATGAATTCATTGGACAGATAACAGGTATGGAGCATATCGCAGTTATAGCTCAAGATTTCACGTTGGCATTTTAACACGAAACAATTATCATGATACAAGGTAAATAAACACTGTAGGATACGGTGTTCCAGTAGAACTTTGTCGGTCATCTGCACCTTATAACTTCTGAATCCCCACGGTTGACTGGCCATCACCTTATCCCTCCAGTGATAATACTCGAGTATACCGAAACGGTGTCCCAAGATTCCAACCTACCCGACCGAGCCCAGTCCTGGCTCGAGTAGGTTAGTAACCATGAGCAGGGCCCAGTTCAGCTTAGAGCTTACAACATGCACAGGTAACCAAGTAATTCGACAAAAAAAAGTAAAATTCATCATTTGAATAGGTCGAGTGAGATAAAGTACACACTCGCCTAACAATGATGGACAACTTCAAATAACATGTGATTCATGATAAACAAGTAATCAAGTAGATACTTAGCACGTAAGCACATAGGCAATACAAGTTGATATCATGGAAGCATGTAATTCACGGGTAGCAAATAGTCATGTAGATTGGAAATCATGTGAGCAAATAGTCAAGTAATCAGGTAGTCATGTGGGTTGGTAAACGGTTAACGGTGGAGTATTGACGGTTACTTGACAGGTATTTGCCATGTTAATAGGCCATCATCGGCCGCTATCCCATTTTAATCATGTGAGAGTCGAGGAGATTCACTCCAGCGACGTTACGTCCAACACTTGTAAGACATTCACGAAAACATTGGATTCACGAGTCGAGGGATTCACCAAACGACGTAACTACATTTAGATTCACGAGAAAATGTTTCACGCAAGTCACCACTTGAATGGCTAGTCTGATAAAGTACACACTGCTCACTTCGATGGATCGGAAATCATTTTCCAAATTGTCACATAACGAGTCACGAAAGCACTTTAACCAAATAACCATAAAACAAGCAGGCTAAGCACGTATTGAGTTTACACGGTCATTTGATAGGGTTAATCATTTAACCAATTCATGTCGATATGCAATGCAAGTATATATTTCTTAAATAGGCACGAGTATGGTAAATACTTAACAATCATGAAATGAGCATGTCCTAGACTTACTCAATTACGTATTCCTATATGGAACACTCACCTAGCAACAAGGGCCTTAGGTTCAATTTGAAGTTCAAGCGTCCACTGTCGGATCCTCATAAAGGTCCTCGTGTGTGCCTGAACAAATAGTAATAGTCTATCATTTACAATCCCTACTATTGATAAAAATCGTGTCATAGTACAACTTAGGAAAAAACTCGTGAAACAAGTGTTAATTATTCTAAATCGGGACTCTCAAGCGGGTTTCAAAGTACAAGAGAAATTAAGTCCTCATCATGAAAAACAAGGATAAGACATTTGAATAATATCTAAGGAACAAGGAGTACTTGAAAAACTCCATTTCCATGGAATTCGGAAAATTTTCAGTTTTGATGCGATACTTTGAAAAATCGTAGCTCACCTTTTACATGTCAAAAATTGGAAAACTTGGTACCGTTGGAAACCTCTTGCAAAGTACTAAAAGTTCCTAAAATACACTTTTCCATGATTCTAAATGGAAGATAGTCAAAAAATGGCTCAAAGTTACTGTTTTGGTTCATAAGGCAGATTTAAGTTGATTTTTAGCCAACTTTGGAATTTCGGCAAAATTCACTTGTTTGGAACTAGCTTTTGAAATTTTCAAATCTATTAGTGTTGTAATCCAAGAGTATAACAAAACAAACGGAACGAGAAACGGGGTTTTGAGCACCAAGATACGGTAGCTCAAAATTACTAAAATTCCCTTGTGAAACATGGTTTTTTTCAAACTCGAGTCATGAACTTTGGTAATTTATTTGAACCATGAAACGGCCTCAGAATAAAACCATAATTAGCAGTATAATACTACCATATAAGGGTTGTGCCTCTACCAAATTTCATGGAAAAATAACTTCGGAAAGGTGGTCAATCAAACACCTAAAATTTCGCAAATACTAAGACAAAACTGCCTTGAACCTTTTGTTTTTCCATTTCAGACATTTGGTCAAAGAAAAATTCCTCCAAACCTGGTTCATTTGTTTAGGCAAAATTTAAATAACGTTCATGGTACATTTGGTAAGTGTTTAGCATCAAAATATTCAGTTAGCAAGTCTTTGCCAAACCTTGCATCAAATCTGTCTAAAAATCAGAGTTTTCAAGGACAGAGCAGGTTTCATAGTTTGATCACAGATCACTCAAATTAACTCGGAATTTGGCATGGTTTAAGGCGTTGCAAAACACATTCATAGAGATATAATGTCACAGAAGAAATCATTTTGAAATTCGGCACACAACTAGCTCGAATTCGAGTCACAAGTTGCAGCCTCGCCATTTTGTTCTTGTAAAACAGGGAAACAGAACAGCTGACTTAAAATAGTTGGTTTGGCTCACATACATGGAACCAGAATGTACATTTTATATCGTCGGAAAGGTTGGAATGTCTAGTTTCAAATGCCACTGACGGCACTCGATTTCGACATCGGAGCTCAAAATTATGGCCAAAATACGGAAGCTGGTTAGAGCCTTACAAAAACAGTTGCAGATTTACTAGCTTTGTGAAATCATTTTATTTGACCAACCAAAACTCAATATTTTTCAATGAAACTTTGTACACCATATATTCAACATATAAACATGATATACAAGTCATGAAACCCTCAAAATTCTGCAAAAATGGGTGCGATTAAAACAGGGCAGATTCGTTATCATCACATGTAACTCCTCAATTTGCCCCCTTTTTAATTTTTGTCACTTAACTCTACTAAATTAGCACCTAATCAACACAAGCAGCATCAAATCCTGGCTAATCAGATTATCCAAGTCATTGTGGGAATTCATAGAGCCCACTCACCAAATTTCCATTAAAACTCAAAGGAGTCACCATCGGCTAGGCTGGAAAAATTGCAGCAAATAGATAGTTTGGAAAACGAACTTTTCCCTAACAAAATTCATTACTTTGTTCACTCAAACTCAGCATGCATATGGTGATTATTGTGTTATGAGGTATATTGAACCACAATACGAAATTTGCAGCCAAGATTTGAAGAGAAAAACTGGAAATTCTTTCTTTCCCTCTCTCGGCCAACTCAACAGATTTCCAGCAATTAGATTGGTCATAAATCCAAATTTTCCTTCGGTTAATTCATGGTATTAGGTGCTAAAAATTAACATGCAAATACTTAACTAGTTGATCAATATTTCTAGTTCAAAATCGGATTCAAACAACAGCCATAATCATCCAAGAAAACCAGAAATTCTGTTTGCTACCTTCGGATGAGCTTGCATGCGGCCAGATTGTTTTTCATTCTTATTTTTCTAGCATAACCGAACCAAGGGGCTGCATGCAGAGCTTAATTACCTTGTTCTTAATTAGTTAAACGCATCTATCAGCTCAAACTACTACAAAGAGACAGAATTAAATCTGCATTTTCCAAATCAGTCCCACGGCAAATTCCAATTTCTTCCTAATCAGATTTTCTCATGCTTTGGTTTCATCATCCGAGACACAAACACTTCATGCATGACCATAATTCACTGCATCTACCACTAATCAACTCCTTCTAACTCAGAAATTACCTCAGGTTGCAGCTTATACACGCGACAAGGTGCTGTCAATTTTTCCTTCTCTCGGATGGTTCGAAGTGCAGCCCGTTTCCTCTCCTTCTCTTATACAGGCTGGCGGATGAGATGAGGGAAAGCAGCAGGTCTCTCACTTTTATTTCTAGCATGCGGTCAGGAGGTGATGAAGTAGAAGGCTCGGCTCTCTCTCCCTTTCTCACTTCACTCTCTCGGACAGAACAGGAATTGCAGCTCACACATCTCCCTTTCTTTTCTCCTGCTCAAGCTGAGGAGCTCTCTCACTCTCTCTTCACTCTCGGTCACGGCAGAGGAGGAAAGTGGAGGGTGAAGGTGCTGTGGTGTTTTGGAGTTGGGGTAGTGAAGTGTTCAATTGGAAAAGGAGAATGGAACCGGCGGAGATGGCAAGGCTTCTTCAGTCAGTGGTGGTATTTCTAGTATAAGGAGTTAGTTTAGTCTTTTTTTTTATAAAAATTCAATTAGGCTTTTAATTTAACCACGTATTCGTTATATGAAGTTTTCTCGAATCGATTATTTACTCCAGTCGTGTATTTACTATTTTCACTTAACGGGCCTTCAGAAATTAAATTTCGAAACGAATTGCTTTAAAAATATAACTAAGCTATGGATACATTTAATTAGGCCTAAAAAGTTTGGAAAATAATAATCGGAGAAATCGGGTGAGTAAATACTTATTTTAGCTAGTAAAATAGATAAAACAAACGAAGTTTTCGAGTCCTCACAGATTATAAGAAAATATAAGCAAATTTTCAAGTCCTCACACTATTTCCATTTTAAAAGAATTTCGACCTCGAAATTCATACCTTTATTCGAAAACAATTCAGGGTATTTCTTTTGCATGTCTGGTTCTAACTCCCAGGTTACTTCCTCTACCTCATGGTGTTTGCACAAGATCTTTACTAGTGGAATTTGTTTATTTCTCAAGTCCTTCACCTTCCGATCTAATATTCAAATAGGTCGTTCTTCATAAGTCAAAAACTCGTCAAGCTAAATATTCTCTGGCGGCAAACTATGAGTCGGGTTCGAATGATATTTCTTGAGCAAAGAAACATGAAAAATATCATGGATTCAAGATAAACTGACTAGTAACTCTAATCGGTAAGCCACCTTTCCTACCCGTTGAAGTATATTAAAAGGTCTTATGTATCTTAATTGTAATTTCTTTCCTTTTCTCGCCTTGATCTTTCCCTTCAGTGGGATAACTTTAAGAAACACCTTATTTCCTATCTCAAACTCCAAATCCTTTCTCCGATGGTCGACATAGCTCTTTTATCGCCTTTGGACCGTTTGAAGCCTTTGACGTATCACTTTTACCTTTTCGTAGACCTCCTCAACCTATGGTATTGTTGCCCGATTTATAATCTTTCTTTCTCCTATTTCATCCTAATGGATCGGTGATCGGCATTTTCATCCATAAAGTGCTTCATATGGGGCCATTTGAATAGAAGAGTGATAACTATTCTTATACGCAAACTCGACTAACATCAGGTACTGGCTCCAACTCCCTAAAAAATTCATAATATAGGCTCTTAACTTATTCTCAAGAGTTTAAATGGTTCTCTCTGACTATCCATCTATTTGAGGATGATAGGCTGTGCCATAGTTCAATTTAGTTCCTAAAGCCTCTTGCAACTTCTGTCAAAATCAAGACACAAATCTAGGGTCTCTATCCGATATTATGCACACTAGTACCCCGTGTAATCTCATAATTTTGCCCATATAAAGTTTGACAAGTTTCTTCAAAGATATTTCATATTAACGGGTATGAAATGTGCGGTCTTAGTCAATCAGTCCACTATCACCCAAATCGCATCATAACCCTTTTGAGTTCGTGGTAACCCAGACACAAAATTCATTGTTATATGTTTCTACTTTTATTCACGTATCTCTAAAGGTTGTAACAAACCCGACGGCTTTTGATGCTCAACCTTCATTTGTTGACATGTAAGGCACTTTTGAACAAATTGAGCAATCTCCGATTTCATATTGTCCCACCAATACAAACCTTTGAGGTCATGGTACATCTTACTACTCCCTGGATGTATTGTAAGGATCGAAAACAACCTAAGAGAGAGGGTGAATTAGGTAAATTAAAAACTAGTCAGGTTATGAAACACTTTTTGGCTCAATATGAAATTTACCCTCTTTTCTAGATGACCACTCAATGGAACAGTTAATAAGAAAGCAAGATTGCTTGTGAGTAGAAGGGATGTACAATTTATGTTTGCAAGATAGTAAGTAATAGAAAAAGAATAGCAAATCAAATTTCAAACTACTCTTGAGTTTGAATATTTCTTTATAGGGTAAGTTTTTTCAAGTTGATCAAATATAACCAATCTTTGTGTACAAAGGAATGATCACTTCCTCCTTGCCCCAAGCAACACTTGGTCAAGTTAGGAAGTTCTATAATCACTCGAATAACCCTCACAAAGCTACACTATTGAAATATTTTTCTCACACAAGAAAAGCTTATATGAAATTTACACAACTAAGAGTACAAATCTTCTTTATAGAGTTTTTTCTGACTAAAATCACTGTTAATCTTTTATAGTCTCAATGTGTAAAAGTTGTCTAAAAGTAGTTGACCATACACTATATATATGAGACCACAAAATTCTTCTATTAATGCTTCCAAGGGATAGAAGGCAACTAAAGAGTCAACTTGCCGTTGGGAGTGTCGGACATCTAGTACTCCTATTTCTTGCGTCCGACAGCAGGCACTGAAATTGAGAAAATTTCTTTAATTCTTTCAGACGTCCGGTGTCTCTGATACTTGCATCCGAAAGCAGATGATAAATATGAGAAATTTTCTTCAATTCTAGCGGACGTCCAGTACCTCCAATGTATTGCGTTCGAAATGCCGCATTGTTCATCGGACTCCGGTGCTCTAATGTTTTTGCGTCCGATCGAAGTCAGTGAGTTAAGGAGAATGTCTTAATTCCTTCGGACGTCCGGTGGTAGAATTCATCACGCGTCCGAATTTGCACAATGATTATCGAACGTCCGGTCCTGTCTTCTCAACCATCCGACAGCTTTCAGCAACCTTTGTTTCTTTCAATTGCACTTGATCTTTGAATCTAATTTGCTTCATAACTGAAATTATTTCTTGAAGAGATATTAGTATCATCCATTTTTTTTTGTAAACATCAAAAGTTAGGGACTAAGATTAACAATCTCCCTCTTTTTTATGATGAAAAAACAATGGATGGAGGAAAATAATTGAGCCAAAACTTCACCTTACTCAATGCATCAAAAAATTTTAAAGTGCTAAGATTTTAAGGTCAGAATAACTCCCCCTCGGGATAACCCCCCTTACACATTTACCAATTTACATATACATAACTCCCCCTTACACATTTACCAATTTACATATACATTAACCAATTTATACTTCATAGCATCTCAACATCCATTTCTCCCCTTTTTTGTCATCATAAGATGATTTGAACAACCCATATCTGCAATCCAATATCAGCAATGCAATCACACAATCAACATCAGAAATGCAATCCAATATCCAATCCAATCCAATATACCACCAATATTCAATCCAACATACCAAAGCATACCAGAAATGCAATCCAAACACAAACACAAAAAATTAATACCAGAAATCAGAAGAAGTTCCAAACAGAGAAATACTATTGAAAATACATTAGCAAATTAACTAGAAACCATTAAATTTAATCAATATCCATTAGTACAAAGTACTTGAACCATCAAAAGAGAGAATTACAAAAAATGTAAATGCCTATAATGAAATGACATCCTAAAATAAAGTGCAAGTGCCTAAGAGTGCTTAAATGGTGATCTTGGACGATCCAGTCCTTCTTCTTGCAAGGCGAAACTGAGCAGGATCCACTTTTTCTTTAGTTTCCTCATCATCCTCATCACTAGCTTCAGTTGCTGGAGTCTTGTCCTTATCTTGTGGCTGAGAACTTGAGGTATGGATTTCAGGAGTTGACTTAGGCTGTGGCTCTTTATCTTGTGGAACAGGAGTTGACTTAGTCTGAAACTCCTTTTGATGCACATTTGCATCTTCTTGAGGGACAGGAGGCACAAGCAGGTTTTTTTTTGTCAATAAAAATGGCTTGCTGCTCAGATGACATGGTCATCATCAGACCATCTTCAAGAAGGAGAATGTGTTGTTTGAGTTCCTCAAACAAGAAGATGACTTCATGATTAGATGAGAAAGGCTGACTGGATGATTTTCTAGGATGGATGGTAAGGGGTGAAATATACTGAGACTGGTCTCTGGGAAGTCTAGAGTTGACAGGAGTTTCATGACGACTCTTTGTCCTAGACTCCAAAACAGACTCCTTGTAGCACCAATGACCATCAAAAAATCTCAAATTTTTTCTTTCAAAATAAGTTTTTGAAAAGATGGTGGATGCACTCTCTTTTGGAGACACTCTAGTGAAAGATATTTTGAAGTGAGCAAAAATTGGAGTAAAAAACTTTTCATAGGAGAGTTTTCTATGGTTATTAGTGCTGATTTTGAACAAAAATTTGCACATGACAAAGCTGAAATCGATTCGGACTTTTTCAAGAAAGCAACAAAACAAGTAAAGCTCCATTTTATTGGCATCAGTCCTATGACCATCAGTAGGAACCAACAAGTTTGAAATTACTGTAAAGATGATCAAATTTTGAGGATAGAGATCCTCCAATCTTGCCTCAGCAAGTGTGTGAAATTGTGTTTGAAAGTAGGTCATCAGTTTTTCAAGATGAAAATGGTGATAAGCAGTCGGAAACTCTTCATAAGCGAAAAAATTTACAATTTTTTCTTTAAAATTATCTTCAATTTTGGTCTTTAAAATCACATTAACAATGTCAGGATTGAATGTAATATCAACTGAATTGACACGAGAAATAAGGCTAGTGTGTGATTTACCCTTCCTAAGGTTAGCAAAGAGCTGATGAAGCATATTAGGATAATAAGTGTTGGGTAAGGTCAGAATGTGAGACCAATTTTGGAATTCAAAGAACTTAAGAATTAGTTCAAGGTCAAACTTACGGAATTCATAGGGGAGAATGGTCATTTGAGTGATGAACCTTCTGTGAAATCCATTCAAACCTCTCCCTGTCATCATCATCAATAAACTTGGGCAAAGGAGTTGGCTCTTCCTCAGTTTGAGCAGCAGATTGCATTCTGGCAGGACGTTTCCTTTTTCTAATGCGTTGAGCATCAGTTGGCATATCAATCCTTTTTCTTGGTAATTTCCTGGTGGAAGGCTCAATAGTTAGCTGTTTGTCATCAATGATATCGGGCAATACAGTTGGCTGTTCCTCAAACTGAGCAGTACGTTTCTCTCTAGCATGATGTTTCCTTTTTCACCTCGTGTCTCAGTCCCTTTAGGAGATTTCTTGGTAGAAGGCTCAACTATTTCTTTATCTCTGAGCCTGGTAGTGCGTCCGGTACCAACAGGGCATCCTCTCAATCGTACCGTGACGATATGCAAGATGATTTTGATGCAGAGATTGATGAAACTATGCATGAAATAGACTAAGATTGCAATTTAGACTACAATGTATGCTTGAATCTTCCAAAATGAGTGAATTTTGAGTGTCTAGGGTTTCGGATGAAAATTAGGATCGGTGGAGTGGTTGGCAATTAGAAGAAGTTATGAACGCCAATGAATGCGTAAAAGGGGTGTATTGGAGAAGTTAATTTCTTGCAACTTGTTTTGAGGAGAGACAAATTTAAAATTTGAAAGTGGGAGAAGAGGAAAGGGTGCGTCCGAGACAACAATTGAAATTAAACCAAATGAAGGACAGGGCTTCTTTATAACAGATTTATTTTGAGTGTCGGACGGCCGAACGAAGAGAAGCGTCCGATACTTTCATCCAATCCAAAGATTTTCCTGAAAAATGGCTTAGAACAATGTCGGATGTCTGTTCATATGGTATCGGACGTCTGATAAAGTGTGACCAGAGAATTTTTAGAAATTCTTTTCCAAAATGCCCAATTTTATTCTAAAAAATATAAATTGATACAGTGGTAAGGCTTTTGTAAGAATATCAACAATTTGATCTTTTGACCAAACATATTGTACACAAATTTTACCCTTTTGGACAAGATTAAGAATGAAATGATGCTTTATGTCTATATGTTTTGTCCTAGAATGTTGAATGAGATTTTTTACTAAAATTTATAACATTTGTATTATCACAATACATAGGCACACATTCATACATTAAACCAAAATTATTCAAGGTACTTTTCATCTACAACAATTGAGCACAACATGCTCCGGTGGCAACATATTCCGCTTCGGCAGTAGACAAGGAGATAGTATCTTATTTTTTACTTTAGCCATGACACTAAGCAATTATCAAGAAAGTGACATGTACCACTTGTACTTTTCTATCTATCCTACAGCCACCAAAATCAGTATCCAAAAAATCACATAAAGAAAATTCATGATACTTTGGATATCAAAGACCATAATTCAAAGTTCCTTTTAGGTATCTAAACATTCTTTTCACAGCAATTAAGTGAGATTCTTTTGAACAAAATTGGAAACGAGCACACGAGCAAACAACAAACGTAATATCAAGTCTACTTGCGGTTAAATAAAACAAACTACCAATCATACCTCTATACTTCTTCTCATCAACTTTTATACTTTCTTTATTCTTGCAAACTTGGTAGATATACATATAGGTGTTCCAACATGATTTGAATCCTCCATTCCAAATGTGATACCCCAAATTTTAGGACAATGTTTTTCCCTCATTCTTTAAAATTTCAATTTATTTCTTTTGTTTGTTTTAAAAAAATATTTTTTTTATTGGACACTTTAAATTTAAATCAAAACCCTAGTTTTACTTGTGACTAAAAGGCTAGTATGTAATTGAGTTTATGTATGACAATGCATATTTTATTATAGGTAATTGTAGTGATTGGATGATTAGTGGAGTAATTGAGGTGTAATTAGGTTTTTGGAATATATCAAGTATGTAAATTGTGCAGTAAATTGGTAGGATTGTAAATTTAATTGGGTCATAGTGTGATTTTTGGTTAATTACAAGTTGCTAGACTTCCTAAAGGTTCCATGAGATTCCTAAGCTTAATTGTGATTGGCCAATCAAAAAGGTAGTGGACTTTGACCAAGGGACTTAGTATTAATCTACTTAGCAAGACAAAAGCCAAAAGAAACAAGCAAAGTTTCGGCCAGCTTGTGGGAGAAATAAAGAAAGGAAAAACCGAGAGACATAAGAGAAAGAACAAGAGAAAAATTCTGGTTGTTTGCAACTCATCCAACCAGTTTGGGAGTTAGAGTAAAAGGAAGCTAAGGAACTTGGTTCTTGAAGTGCAACCTTGTGAACCAACCTTTGGAAGGCAAAGCAGCCTTGAACTCTTGTAAAAGCTTGTAGCAATTGAGTAGAAATGTTGATTTTGATGTTGTAAGATGCTAATAAGGGTTAATGATGGTTTATATATCACTTTTGTGGGTTTGTATGGAAGATTTGGTGATTCCTATGGTGGTTTGAGAAAATTCCAGCAAGTGATACAAATTTCCAGTTTTGATGCTTTAAATTTCTGTTATGATGGATATGGTGCATGTTCTTGAGTTAGGGTTTAGGTTTTCAACTGTATTTCTTGTTGGTTAGATGGCATATGATGTATATAAGTTGGTATAGGAGGTGGTAGTGATGGTTTCAAACTAAAAATGAGATTTATACCAAATTTTCAGAGTTGAAGTTAAGGTGTACCCTATTCTGCCCGGTTCTAGTTCACCATGTTAGAGGCCGAATTTGGCATAGCCTAAAGCATGAAAGTTGTAGAGAATGATGTTTTATAGTTTCCTGCAAAATTTCAGCTCAATCGGAGTAGGGTATCTTGTGAAATCATAAAATTGCCCCTGCTGCCCCGTGTCTGTCAAAAATGATAATCAGCCTCTGTAAGTGATTAGCTTGACCAGGAATATTACCGAATTGATTGTTGATGTCTTCTTAAGAATTATAGCCTTGTATCTTAGCTTTCAAATGGATATTAATTAAATGTTTCTTTTAAAAAAAAGGTGAAAAAAGAAAGAAAAAGGCAAGCTCACGGACCCTGAGAAGCATATGATCCAAACCTTTCCTCTTCATTTTCATTTGCAAAAAAAAAAATGCAGATACAAGAAATTTCCAGCTCCTTTTCCACAGGGTTTCCTTTCATTTTTTGTGCTCCGTTTGATCATGCCACTATCTAAGGGTTTATAGAGCATGAGAAAGACATCAAGTAAGGGGAACCTTCCGATGTTAGGGCTAAGAGATCTTTGGGCTATAAAAAGGAACGCTAAGGTTGGCGGCTGAGAGGAGGTGGACGGCTGGACAAAAAGAAAGAGTGTGGGGCTAAGGAGAAAAAAGCAGAGGAAAAAGAAAAGGGCGAGGGAGAGAGCAACGGCGGCTAGGGTTTTGAGAGGTAGAGTAGCAACGGGAAAAAAAAGAGAAGCAAGGAGGAACGGTGGGGCAGTAAGAAAGAGAAAAATCGAGGGTTTAGAAAAGGAAATCTGGGAAAGGAAACGCAGAGCGGCCGCAGCATCAGAGGACATCCACGCAAAACCTAAACTTCCATCGGCTTCAAGTGAAAAGAGAAGACCACGGCGTTGGTGAAGGATGCTAGTGTGACTGTGGAATCCGACTGGCCTAACTTCTTCGCCAAGCTCTGCGAGAAGAGGAACATCGAAGATCTTAACGTCGACATTGGCTGTGGTGGTGGTGCTGCCGTTGCTGCTGCTGAAGGTACAGGTTAAAGGCAGTGGAACGGGTAACTTTCCACCCCTTTTCTTGTTCATTTCCATCTCTAAATGGAGCCCAACCTGCTAAGCGGGAACTTGGTTTTTGGTTCGATTTTCTGGGTCTCTGCTAAATCAATATGCATCCACCTGGCGTCTGATTTGGCTAAAGCTGGAGTTTTGATTTGGTTGAAGTTCTCGTTTGGTTTGTTTTTCTTTTTTGTTTGGGTCTGTTTGCATTTTGATTGACGAGTTTGCTAGTTTTGGTTTTAAGAATGAAAAATCTGTCCGATGTTGGATGTTTGTGAGAATGAGAATGAATGTCTACATGGGTTTGTGTTTCAAACGAAGCTTTGGTTCCTTTCGGTTTCATGGTGTGGCAACTGCCATTCATACAGAAATTTTGTTTTGCTCACTTGCTGTTTTTGTGTTTAGTGCCGTTTCTTTTTCTCATGTTCCTCTTGCTGTGAGCAAATCACCTTGAGTTTGCAAAGTAAGATCATGCACAACTTTTGTGAAGACCCGAAAAATTTCTTATTTTATCAAATATTAATGGTTTCATTAAGTATTTATCCACCTGTTTTCCCCAAATAATTTATTACGACCATTTTAAATCCATTCGTATGGAATAATGTCTTCATTGTGTTTTTAAAATGTCCCGTTAACAATTTCAATTTTCGGAAGGATTGTTTGAGTGCGAGATAGTGAACACGAGTGTTTCGAGGTGATATTATATTCGAGAGCATGATTATCCTGGGGAAATTAAGAACGGACAATAGCAGATTAAGAAAAGTTAATCGAGAATTAAAGGTGAATAAGTTCTAAGTGAGCATATACTACTCACGCGTGGATAGTTTTCCAAAAGACGCATGGATACAAATTTATTGGAGATTTGAGGAGTTAATACTCGACTCATGTGAGGACTCGTAAAAACTATTATTTTATTTAAACCTAATTTATGGCTTAATAAATTATTTAATTGGATTTTATTTCCAAGGAATATTTTCTAGTCTTATTAGACCTAAATACATGGTAATATAACTTCGTTATATTTTAAAATGATTCGTTTCGAAAATTAATTTCCTAGAGCGCGTTTAGTAAAAATAGTGAATAGTACTTGGAGATTTTGTCCGCGTAGTAGCACAATAAGCTTGGAATATTGGAGACTTGTACCAGGGTCCTAAAATAGGAAATTTTATGAATAAATATTCAAGTGATAGTTAGTAGTTCAATCGTTATAAGAATTTTTCGAAAGTTTCGCGTTATAGCGGTAAAATTGACGGTACGCGCTTTCACACGCGCGACTTCATTTGAGGGACTTTAGACCCTTATTTCGGGACAATTAAGAGTGAATAATATTTACATGAATATATATGCATTGGAGGTTTAGTTCACTAGCGAACCAAACGCGCGAGAAAAATCGAGTCCAAACGCATCCTAATTGCACTATTTCAAGTTGACTTTGAGATGGGTTTTGCACCACACAATGAATCTTACTTAGGAAGCCACAATTGAACCAACACCTTCTCTCTCCTCACTTCATTTGGCCGAGCAACAAGAAAGGAGAAGAGCTCTCCTTTGTTCTTCATTTTTCATCTTCAATCCATGCACCAAAATCCATCCAAATCACACCAAACTTGGAGACCACTTAGCAAACCTCTTGGAGATTATATCTAGCTAAGGAGGAGGGGAGCTTTCACGGTTTCTTGGAGCTTCAAGAGGGCCGAAAATTCTGACCTTGCAAACCAAAGGAGTAGGTAATGATCCACCCTTGGATTCTTATCTTTTGGAGATTATATGACAAGATTAAGCTCATGCATGCACTTAGTTACTTGATTATGGTGAAAAATGTGATTGTGGGCTCTTGGAATTCCCACACTTGGGTTGTTGTTGCTGATGTGATGATTGATGGTGATTATATTGTTGGTTTAGTGATTATAATGATGCATTAGTGGTGGGTAATTAGTAGGAACTTCATTGGGTGTAAGAAGCTAAATTTTCCGATTTTGCCCCTGCCATGTTCGGCCATTTCCAGGCCAATTTTTAATGGTTTAATGGCTTGAATTGGATGTTTGTAGGATGTATTAGATGTGTGAAAATTTTCAGTGAAAAATAATGAGGTTTGAATGGGCAAATGAATTTTTGTTCGAAACCAGCAAATCTGGAAAACTGATTCGCGTATGCTCTGACCAGCAGTAGTATTTTGGCCATAACTCTGTCCTCGGTTGTCGAAATCATGTGCCGTCAGTGGCGTTTGAAACTAGACATTCCTAGCTTTAATTTGGTATATAATACACGTTCTGATTCTTTGTGAGCAAGCCGAACCAAATGTTTTAAGTTCGCTGTCCTGTTACTCTGTTCATCTGGAATGAGGTGTTCAGGCAGCAACTTGATGCCCGAATTTGAACCAGTTGGGTGCCGAATTTGGAAATGATTTCTTCTGTGATATTTTAGTCCTATGAATGTATTTTCCAACGGCATAAGCCATTCTCGATTTCGAGCTATATTGACTGGTTTGTGACTGAAACAAGTGGACTGCTCTGTTTTGGAAAACCCTAATGTTTGGACTGGTTTGGAACCAAATCTTGGAGTGAACTTGTTTGTTGATGTTTTTGATATTAAACACTTACCAAAGATATTATGGGTGTATCTTAGACCCTTATTTCACAAATGAACCATGGTTGGATAACTTTCTTGGATAGACGATTGGAAATTGGGAAATGCAAGTCAAAGGCAGATTGCCTTAGGATTTTTCTTGAACTTTGGTGGGCTAATTAACTACCTTGCCGAAGGTAGTTTTCCTTGAAATTCGATAGAGAGATACCTTCCATATAGTATTGAAATACTGCCAATTTTGGTGCCGATTCAAGTTCGTTTCGATACCCAATTGAATTACTAAAGTTAGAGGTTCAAATCTGGAAAATTCTCATCCAGTCTTGAATTTGCTCAACTTCGGGCTACCGTATCTCGGTGCTCGAAACTCCGATTCTTGATCCGCTTGTTTTGTTATAAACTTCACTTGCAACACTAATTGAGCTGCAAAATTCAGAGGCCGGTTTGCAACGTACGAATCGTGCCGAATTTTCAAAGTTGGCCAAAACCAACTTCATTCTGCCTTGTGAACCAGCCCTGCATCTTCAAGCTCATTTTTGACCACTTTTCACTTTGATTCATGGAAAAGTGTCTTCTAGGAACTTATAGTACTTTCTAAGAGGTTTCCAACGGTATAAAGTTTTCCAATTTTCGACTTGTACCGAGTGAGTTACGATTTTTCAAAGATTCATGATAAAGCTGAAAATTTTCCAATTTCAAAGAAATAGAGTTTTCAAGAACTCTTTACACTTTTGATATTATCTAAACGTTTTGCCCACGATTTTCATGATAAAAACTCAACTAATATTATACTTCATAAAACGCAAGTTGAACCTCGATTTACGAGTAATTGAGGTTCATTTTTGTGAAATATTCCTTAGATCGTACTAATGTACAATCTTACTTGATAATTGAGATACTTGAGTATTTATCCACTATTAAATGCCAGGCGCACAAGGAGACCTTCAAGAGGATCTCACCGTGGACACTTGAACTCCAGCGAATAATCTTTATTGATTAGCTCGGTGAGTGTCAAGTGTGTGAATCTTTGATACTTGTTTAATTGTGGTAATTATTAGAGATTTTAAAAATAAGGGCGGGTGTGTACTTTATCGCATCCGTTCTGATTTCAAATGAATGAATGAAATGTATTGAATGAATGAATGAAATGCAATGCTATGTAATGGTTACATATGTCGTTGGAGGGAACCTCCTCGACTTTCAAATGAATGGGGGACGCCCAAACTCATAGGCCGACCTTGAACTCGAGCCGGCAATGGGCTTGGTCGGGAACTTGGGCGAGCCATGAGATTATAAGCTCGACCTAATAAGAGGTCCTGCTTGGCATACTTGTAGAGTATCGCCTTATAATAGACTTGTGGGCCCTTGGGGTGTACGGTGGACGGAGGGAAGTAAGTGGTGATCTACGGAAATGGAAATACCGACCCGGTTGACAGGAGGGTCAATGCGGGAAGGTATACGAATGACATCGGCAGAGCGAGTGGAACTTAGCTCCTGAGAGCTACTATATCCTTGAATTGTTTCTGATTATTTTTCCTGCTCAAATGGTACTTTATTGAAATATCACGATTTTATTTGATAAAGTTGAGATTGCTATTTGAACAACGTGCTTGCATGTGTGTCCTTGGCCTCACGAGCGTTTTGCTCACCCTGTAGATTTGTTTTCCTTAACAGGACTGGAAATGGAGTTAACGCGGAGAAATCTCCTTTTGGATATGTTGTGTTTTAGGGTTTCAGGTGTATTTTGGCTTGACCCCTTTATGATTGTACTTTGAAAGTTTAATGTATCATTCGGATATCTGTGATGTATATTTTTGAAATTTAAGTTGTATTATGAATGCACGACGTGCGGGTGGCAAGCGGATAGGTACCTTGTGATGTGACCATGAAAACTGTCACAGTTGACATCAGAGCCATATGCTGACAGGTTGGGTAATGGATGGATATTGTTAAGCATGAACGTCTCCGCACTATATGTATTCGTATTAATTTGATTTTGGTATCTAGTATCGCTTTAAGGTTGAACGTTATTGCTTGAGTCCTAGCGAGAGCTAGGCAGGCGTTCCGCGGATACCCTTTGGTGCGCCTTAGGGAGAAGTGGGGGCGTCACAGTTGGTATCAGAGCTTAGGCTTTAGATCTCTGTAGTGTATCCTAGGCTTAAATGTTTAGGATGCCGGACTGTGGAATTTGATTGAAAGTTAAGTGACTGCTTGTGAAAATGAAAATTAGAACCTGGGTTCGAATTGGTGGATGACAAGGAGTCTTGATATGGTGTGATACATGTGGGATAGTATGAAGTGATCAAATCTTGTTTATTTCGTGTATCTGGACCTACCTAAGCTTTTACTCTTAAGTGTAAACTACAGAAGGTAATGGTGATATTAAATTGTCTCGGGGGCGCCTTCCGGTGGTCCACTATCGAGAGAGTGAACTAAAAGAGCATTGGAGAAATGGTCCGATTTACTGGACTAGGACTTCATGTGAATTTCAAAGGACTTGCCCGAGCCCAAATAGTGGGGTGTTAATAGTGGTCGATCAATTGAAGTGGCTATCCGAAGAAACTGGAGTGATTCGAAGGGATGATCAAGAACTGAGGACAATTGCGGGAGCCTAGACTACTAGAATTCCTGAAATTGAAGTTGAAATACTTCAGGAGCGAGGGAGACAAAGGCTCTTAGTGAGAAGCTTTGAAAGCTAAGAACCGACTCGTTAGGTTAGTGTCCGAAATTAAAGACAGAATGGATGAGTCGGTGGCTAGGTGTGTTACTTTGGTTGAATGAGTGGAGAATGACAAGATATTCGATAAGGGGCATGAGATCTAAAACTCCTAGTACTGGAAATGAAACTGATCCTATGGAGGTAGTGAAGACTTTTGGGTGCTGCCAATCACTAATTTAGTGATTTAAACTATTTTTAATAGTTTGCCAAAGATAGACAGGGTGACGCTCGCTTAAAGGCCGTTGTATTTTGTGTCTTGTTTCAATATGTTTTCTACCTTTTGAGGCAATTAAACATTTTTCATGACATGTTTAACATTACTACTTTATTATTTTTAAACCCATGATTGGGGTTATACGTATTTACGATTATCTCAGCGTTTTCCCTTTTATTCTCATATTTGTTTAGCATGATCAAAGTCTCACTTACAAACTTCGTTTGGGTGCGTTCATTTCATGCCATGTTTATATGACTGTTAAAGTTATGAGTGGCCAAATAAAAAAAAAGGGGATTGAGGGCGAGGGGGTTAGACCACCCCAAGCTCCAGGGGATAATTAGGGAACGATTGCTGGATTGAACCGAAACCCTAGAAATAAAGGGAAACACCTACATAGCTCCTACTATTGGCCATACGACTGATATCCTAGAACAATTGGTTGAGTACCAAAGCTCCGGACCAATAAGCCAACCTAAGGACCAGGAGAGGTGTGAAAATGAAATGATTCTTGGAGGTCGTCTATCTAGGTTTCACAGGGGACCTAACCTTGAAACAGTAAGATTGATTTGAAAAGATACATAAGGCACTAATGGGACTGCGAGATTTTGATCTCTTTTCGAACAAACTTCATAGACAAATATCGAAGATTGAAGTAAGACACGAAAAACTTTATATCAAGGAATAGAGTCCCCGTATCTGGTTGTAATTGGAATTAATGGTAGTAATTTTATGGAGACTTAAGAACTCACTCATATTCGGCAGAGAATAACTAAGATTTATATTTCGGGGTGACCTATGAACAAAAGAATGAAAGAGTAATCTGGCTCGAGATTCCATTATGCATGGCTACACTTTTGATCCTTTGATTTGCCTGACAGGTTAGCATTTGACTTAAGTCAACTGGTAAGATGACAACTTTGGAAGAAATGCGTAAGGAATTGAACCTTCTTCGAAACGAGGTAGAATTTCAAAGGAAATTAGCTGACTACTGGGAAGGACGGTGGAAACAAGAATATGCAGAGAAAATTGAATTACTACGCCAGAATGTAGAATTAGAGAAGAAATGCAAAGAAAAGCTTCGAACTGGCCAAGCCGCCACTTCTCATGCACATTGTGGATACTGCGGCAAGGTTAACCACGTTGAGGCCGAGTGCTGGATAAAGCAAGGAAAGTGTCTGGGGTGCGGTAGTACCAAGCATAAGATTTCGGATTGCCCTAGAGCTTTTAAAAAGAGGAAGTACTCAATAGCCAACTAGGTCCACCGCAAAACGATCAAGTGCCAGATGGGAGTAATTAGTACTAATGGCTATGAACGGGGTCCTAGTAGCGAAAGTTTCACAGATTGAGATGGTTTGACTTCACTCGAGGAATAGAGGTGGTAGTTTTACCCTAGACTGGGCTAGCACCTTTGGAGGGTGTGATCTTTTGAAAAAAAAAAAAAAAATCTTTTGTTGTTTTGTATCCTGGCAACTTGACATGTTTTGCTACAATCCTGTCATTCTCCTTTCCTTTTGAGAGGAGTTCATAAACCTCTTCCAACTGGATGTAATTATTATGATCTTTATGACTCATGAAAACTTATTTCGCTTTTAATTGTTTTTATGACTTACACGTATGTTTAAATCCTACCCCACGCCCTTAGAATTACATAAGACGCGAATAGTATTGGATGTGATCGAGATTTTGCTTGAAGAATATAGACCACCTGAGGTCTTGATAGTGACTAGAGATCGGGATCGAAGTGAGGACTTAGTGTTGAAATGGAATTCAATGTTGGAAATGCCAATTTGAGATATTAAAATCGGTGGATTGAGTTAGTAAAAGGAAATAATTAATGGATTCAATGTGCCTAACGATTAAGGACTAGATGTCGTATTTGGAATGAAGGCTAGAAGCTATGTATTGATAGATTATGGAGTCTGGAACGATGTGACCATTAAGAGCAACCACCATTTTTCTTACATGGATAAGGATTCAATAATTTGTAAGGAACCGTGATCCTATTTAAGTTGGATTTAAAGAAGAGATATTGCCCATTTGAGAACCCTAGGAACTAATGTGGTTAATACCGCTTTCAAATTAAGACATGGACACTCAAAAATTTTCGGTACACCCTTCGAGTTGACAGACGCACTAGAAGTATTTATGGACCCAAGGTATCGGAGTTAAAACGTATTTGGACAAATCGGTGGAGGCATTTATTCATGATATATCGATATACTCTAGTGTTGAGAAGGTCATGAAAGACACTTGATGGTAATTTTACGAACCTCGAGAGAACGCCAACTTTTGTTAAGTTCAATAACTGTGAGTTCGATTGGAAGAAATAATCTTTCTACGTTATACAGTATCTAAGGAAGGAATTATTATTGACTCAGCTAAAATGAAAGATTGTATAAGAGGAAACAACTAGAAAAATCCTACCGAAATTTGGAGTTCTTGATGTTAGTCGAACCTTTCCTTTGGTGTGATCAAGGAATTTTCTAAGAGTGCAAGACTTGACAAGTTATGTGGGATTTTAAATGTGAGGAGGAATTTTGAAAGTGAAAAATGTTAAATCGAGGCACTTGTGTTAGCCTTACCAAGCTGAGGAGGCAGTGTTGTGATTTATATAGATGTTTCAAATGATAGTTTACAATGTATACTACTGAGGCATGACGAGGTGATTGTGCATACATCTGGAAAGTTAAGATATCACGAGAAAAAGTAGCCAACTCATGATTTGGAGTTAGTGGCTGTGATATTCGCATTAAAGAAGTACCAACATTTCCTATATGAGGTAGACAGGAAGCCACTTAAGCTACTATCCGATTGGGAAGTTAAATTGCATTTTGGTGATCAAAAACTTGATTGTTAATTGGGCGGATAGAAACTATGAGATAAGAATTGGAAAGTGTAAGTTACTGACTAACTTGCTAAGCATGACTATTGAGGGATGTGATATTTTTCTAAGTTTGAATTTCGAGGACGAAATTCCTTTTAAGGAGGGGAGGATGTGAAGACCCGAAAAATTTCTTATTTTATCAAATATTAATGGTTTCATTAAGTATTTATCCACCTGTTTTCCCCAAATAATTTATTACGACCATTTTAAATCCATTCGTATGGAATAATGTCTTCATTGTGTTTTTAAAATGTCCCGTTAACAATTTCAATTTTCGGAAGGATTGTTTGAGTGCGAGATAGTGAACACGAGTGTTTCGAGGTGATATTATATTCGAGAGCATGATTATCCTGGGGAAATTAAGAACGGACAATAGCAGATTAAGAAAAGTTAATCGAGAATTAAAGGTGAATAAGTTCTAAGTGAGCATATACTACTCACGCGTGGATAGTTTTCCAAAAGACGCATGGATACAAATTTATTGGAGATTTGAGGAGTTAATACTCGACTCATGTGAGGACTCGTAAAAACTATTATTTTATTTAAACCTAATTTATGGCTTAATAAATTATTTAATTGGATTTTATTTCCAAGGAATATTTTCTAGTCTTATTAGACCTAAATACATGGTAATATAACTTCGTTATATTTTAAAATGATTCGTTTCGAAAATTAATTTCCTAGAGCGCGTTTAGTAAAAATAGTGAATAGTACTTGGAGATTTTGTCCGCGTAGTAGCACAATAAGCTTGGAATATTGGAGACTTGTACCAGGGTCCTAAAATAGGAAATTTTATGAATAAATATTCAAGTGATAGTTAGTAGTTCAATCGTTATAAGAATTTTTCGAAAGTTTCGCGTTATAGCGGTAAAATTGACGGTACGCGCTTTCACACGCGCGACTTCATTTGAGGGACTTTAGACCCTTATTTCGGAACAATTAAGAGTGAATAATATTTACATGAATATATATGCATTGGAGGTTTAGTGCACTAGCGAACCAAACGCGCGAGAAAAATCGAGTCCAAACGCATCCTAATTGCACTATTTCAAGTTGACTTTGAGATGGGTTTTGCACCACACAATGAATCTTACTTAGGAAGCCACAATTGAACCAACACCTTCTCTCTCCTCACTTCATTTGGCCGAGCAACAAGAAAGGAGAAGAGCTCTCCTTTGTTCTTCATTTTTCATCTTCAATCCATGCACCAAAATCCATCCAAATCACACCAAACTTGGAGACCACTTAGCAAACCTCTTGGAGATTATATCTAGCTAAGGAGGAGGGGAGCTTTCACGGTTTCTTGGAGCTTCAAGAGGGCCGAAAATTCTGACCTTGCAAACCAAAGGAGTAGGTAATGATCCACCCTTGGATTCTTATCTTTTGGAGATTATATGACAAGATTAAGCTCATGCATGCACTTAGTTACTTGATTATGGTGAAAAATGTGATTGTGGGCTCTTGGAATTCCCACACTTGGGTTGTTGTTGCTGATGTGATGATTGATGGTGATTATATTGTTGGTTTAGTGATTATAATGATGCATTAGTGGTGGGTAATTAGTAGGAACTTCATTGGGTGTAAGAAGCTAAATTTTCCGATTTTGCCCCTGCCATGTTCGGCCATTTCCAGGCCAATTTTTAATGGTTTAATGGCTTGAATTGGATGTTTGTAGGATGTATTAGATGTGTGAAAAATTTCAGTGAAAAATAATGAGGTTTGAATGGGCAAATGAATTTTTGTTCGAAACCAGCAAATCTGGAAAACTGATTCGCGTATGCTCTGACCAGCAGTAGTATTTTGGCCATAACTCTGTCCTCGGTTGTCGAAATCATGTGCCGTCAGTGGCGTTTGAAACTAGACATTCCTAGCTTTAATTTGGTATATAATGTACGTTCTGATTCTTTGTGAGCAAGCCGAACCAAATGTTTTAAGTTCGCTGTCCTGTTACTCTGTTCATCTGGAATGAGGTGTTCAGGCAGCAACTTGATGCCCGAATTTGAACCAGTTGGGTGCCGAATTTGGAAATGATTTCTTCTGTGATATTTTAGTCCTATGAATGTATTTTCCAACGGCATAAGCCATTCTCGATTTCGAGCTATATTGACTGGTTTGTGACTGAAACAAGTGGACTGCTCTGTTTTGGAAAACCCTAATGTTTGGACTGGTTTGGAACCAAATCTTGGAGTGAACTTGTTTGTTGATGTTTTTGATATTAAACACTTACCAAAGATATTATGGGTGTATCTTAGACCCTTATTTCACAAATGAACCATGGTTGGATAACTTTCTTGGATAGACGATTGGAAATTGGGAAATGCAAGTCAAAGGCAGATTGCCTTAGGATTTTTCTTGAACTTTGGTGGGCTAATTAACTACCTTGCCGAAGGTAGTTTTCCTCGAAATTCGATAGAGAGATACCTTCCATATAGTATTGAAATACTACCAATTTTGGTGCCGATTCAAGTTCGTTTCGATACCCAATTGAATTACTAAAGTTAGAGGTTCAAATCTGGAAAATTCTCATCCAGTCTTGAATTTGCTCAACTTCGGGCTACCGTATCTCGGTGCTCGAAACTCCGATTCTTGATCCGCTTGTTTTGTTATAAACTTCACTTGCAACACTAATTGAGCTGCAAAATTCAGAGGCCGGTTTGCAACGTACGAATCGTGCCGAATTTTCAAAGTTGGCCAAAACCAACTTCATTCTGCCTTGTGAACCAGCCCTGCATCTTCAAGCTCATTTTTGACCACTTTTCACTTTGATTCATGGAAAAGTGTCTTCTAGGAACTTATAGTACTTTCTAAGAGGTTTCCAACGGTATAAAGTTTTCCAATTTTCGACTTGTACCGAGTGAGTTACGATTTTTCAAAGATTCATGATAAAGCTGAAAATTTTCCAATTTCAAAGAAATAGAGTTTTCAAGAACTCTTTACACTTTTGATATTATCTAAACGTTTTGCCCACGATTTTCATGATAAAAACTCAACTAATATTATACTTCATAAAACGCAAGTTGAACCTCGATTTACGAGTAATTGAGGTTCATTTTTGTGAAATATTCCTTAGATCGTACTAATGTACAATCTTACTTGATAATTGAGATACTTGAGTATTTATCCACTATTAAATGCCAGGCGCACAAGGAGACCTTCAAGAGGATCTCACCGTGGACACTTGAACTCCAGCGAATAATCTTTATTGATTAGCTCGGTGAGTGTCAAGTGTGTGAATCTTTGATACTTGTTTAATTGTGGTAATTATTAGAGATTTTAAAAATAAGGGCGGGTGTGTACTTTATCGCATCCGTTCTGATTTCAAATGAATGAATGAAATGTATTGAATGAATGAATGAAATGCAATGCTATGTAATGGTTACATATGTCGTTGGAGGAAACCTCCTCGACTTTCAAATGAATGGGGGACGCCCAAACTCATAGGCCGACCTTGAACTCGAGCCGGCAATGGGCTTGGTCGGGAACTTGGGCGAGCCATGAGATTATAAGCTCGACCTAATAAGAGGTCCTGCTTGGCATACTTGTAGAGTATCGCCTTATAATAGACTTGTGGGCCCTTGGGGTGTACGGTGGACGGAGGGAAGTAAGTGGTGATCTACGGAAATGGAAATACCGACCCGGTTGACAGGAGGGTCAATGCGGGAAGGTATACGAATGACATCGGCAGAGCGAGTGGAACTTAGCTCCTGAGAGCTACTATATCCTTGAATTGTTTCTGATTATTTTTCCTGCTCAAATGGTACTTTATTGAAATATCACGGTTTTATTTGATAAAGTTGAGATTGCTATTTGAACAACGTGCTTGCATGTGTGTCCTTGGCCTCACGAGCGTTTTGCTCACCCTGTAGATTTGTTTTCCTTAACAGGACTGGAAATGGAGTTAACGCGGAGAAATCTCCTTTTGGATATGTTGTGTTTTAGGGTTTCAGGTGTATTTTGGCTTGACCCCTTTATGATTGTACTTTGAAAGTTTAATGTATCATTCGGATATCTGTGATGTATATTTTTGAAATTTAAGTTGTATTATGAATGCACGACGTGCGGGTGGCAAGCGGATAGGTACCTTGTGATGTGACCATGAAAACTGTCACAGTTGACATCAGAGCCATATGCTGACAGGTTGGGTAATGGATGGATATTGTTAAGCATGAACGTCTCCGCACTATATGTATTCGTATTAATTTGATTTTGGTATCTAGTATCGCTTTAAGGTTGAACGTTATTGCTTGAGTCCTAGCGAGAGCTAGGCAGGCGTTCCGCGGATACCCTTTGGTGCGCCTTAGGGAGAAGTGGGGGCGTCACAACTTTGCTATCACAAATTCAAAGCTTGGTCGAAAGTTGTGAGGGGCTTTCTGGCTTGTTGCAGCAGTAAGCATTGACCTGCAATGACGAAGCTTTAGCTGCTTCAAGTTCGGGTCACTTTGCTGCATTTTCTGTCTAGCTGCTGTGATTAGTTCTTTTAGGGATAGATGATTGTTTTTGGGTGATGTTAATGGCAATGGGATGAAGTTATAGCATCTGGGGGTTTGATTCAATAGGCTTCGTTTGAGTTACTTCGCATAGACCTCTTAGTTGAATGATGAAGTTCCATTTAAGAAATTCAGAAAGATGGTTTTTGCTCTTCCGTCGCTGCATATGTCTTCCATTTTTTTTTCTTCACTTGATCTTTAATGGTTTGGTGTTCATGATTGGGTTGTGTTAATCAAGGTGCTTAGTTGTTAAGGGATGTTGAGTGATTGTTAAGGGATGTTGAGTGATGGTTTTCGCTGGTTCTTGTTTGAAGTCTTGTATGAAATCTACATTTTGAAAGCTTGAAGTTGCAGAAAACTTCGACTGAACGTTGCAGAAGAAAGCTTTCTACGTAACATGCATGCAAAAGGCTTCAGAAATTGCTTTTCAACCCCTTGGTTTTTGGTTAATGCCATAAAGGCCCAATAATGCTTTAATTTCTTGCAATTAGGTCCTAGAGTAATTGCAATTTGAACCATTACTTGACCTTTTCATCACTTATGGACCTTTGAGGTTTCTAAAGTGTTTTAATTGGATTTGAATGTTTGGTTAATGCTTCCAATTGGGTTCTTATTTAGTGAACATGGACTATTTAGTCGTTTAAATGTTTTTTTTATGGTTCAATTTCATAGTTATTTGTGGTACCTTGACCTTTTTCTTTTATTTTGGAGGGTAAATAAGTGATGTCACTTCATTAGGACCCCAACTTCAAGGGAGGTACACTCTATCCCTTATTTTGGCCTTATTTGACTCTATGTGCTCCTATGTGAAGTTATGTGTGAAATTGCATGCTTTTTGGATATTCTCATTCTATTTATTTCATTTAGTTACTTTATTTGTTTTAGTTTTGTATATTTATTTTAATTTAATTTGTATTTATTTGGGAGGGCCATTAAATGCCACAATTGTAATAGTTAGGTTATTATATCATTTTATTCATTCCCTCTTAGATTGTAGTAGGCTTCCCCCGAATGTAATAGTTAGGGCTTTATTTGCTTTATTTGCCTTATGTGTGATTTGCATGTTTATGTGCTATGTGTTACCGCTTTCTTAGGGTCTTGCATCTAGATATCATGCTTATGTGTTATGTGCTATATGTGATTTATGTGTTTACATGCTTTCATTAGGTCTTACATGATTTATTTGATTGTAACCGATGTGACGTCACCACACTAGTCCAATGCTAGTTGTGGTTAATTTCTCGAATCCACACTAGTCCAACGCTAGTTGTGGCCCTTTGTTCCGACTTTTATCACTAGTCCAATGCTAGTGGGGAAATTGTAGACATGGGCTAGTCCAACGCTAGACCTTTAGGAGCCCCTCGAGCGTTAGATCATGGTTGTGTGATAAAATCGCTTCATCTCATGCATGTTTTCACTTTTTAGGTTTTTTACTATGTTGCATGACACTTTCTTATATATGTACATCCTTTCTACTTATATCCCCTATTCCGTATTTTCCCTTGTATATGTTCCTTATCCCTTTGTATGAAAACATAACATTAGACTTGCATTTCATTTAAGAAATAGAAACTAGGTTAAATCATTTGCATGCTAGATTAGGGAAATTACCCCTTGGGTATGGGATATGGACGAGTTTGGCTCTTTAGCCTTAGCACGCTCGTATTCCCTCTATTAAAGGGAACATTGGAGTCACGAACATTAGTTACCCGCACCCGACATGATGCATTCCTTTAGGCCACGTATGGAAGGCACCCGAAGTGGTCGAGGCCGTGGACGCAGGGGTAGACAACCCACACCGATTAGGGGTACGGGGGAAACCTCTACTGGGCCCAATCCTGAACCACAAGCCGACCCCACTGTTCAAATAACTGCTGCTATGCAGCAAATGACCAATTTACTAGCACAAGTAGTGCAACAACAGGGCCAGAACCCAAACCCTAATCCCGGAAACCCCGGTAACCATATCGAGAGTGAGGATAGAGCTCTCGAACGTTTTCAAAAGTTTTCCCCGCCAAAGTTTGTTGGGGGACCCGACCCTGACGTTGCTGAGAAATGGCTTGAGAAGATGGTAGATATATTTGCCGCTCTACACTACCCAGACGAACGGCAGGTGACTTTTGCCGTGTTTCAACTTGAGGGAGCAGCCCGTTCCTGGTGGAACGTAATTAGACGGAAATGGGAGCAGGAGCAGACGCCTAGGACTTGGGTGAACTTCATCCGAGAATTTAATGCCAAGTTTTTCCCTCCTCTAGTCCAGGAGAGGAAGGAGGATGAGTTTATCCGGCTCCGGCAAGGGGCTCAGACTGTGGCGGAATATGAGAGTCAATTTACCCGCCTGTCCAAGTTTGCGCCTGAACTAATCATGACTGAGCAACGACGGGTTAGGCGCTTCATTCAGGGTTTGAACGTTGAGATCCAGAAAGACCTCGCGGCGGCTCAAATCACTACGTTTAGCGAGGCAATGGAAAAAGCCCAACGAGTTGAAAGTGCACGAATGCAGGTTCGAAACTTCCAGGCTAAGAAGCGTGGATTTCCTGGAAGTAGTTCGGGGCAGGGGGATGAAAGTACCCCTCCCAAGTTTGGACGAGGAACGGGAGGAGTAAGGATGCCGGGAGTGTCACCGGAGAGGCCGTCAAGAGGAGGCTCGGCTTCTACAGCACGCGGACCCTGCGGGTATTGCGGAAAATTAAACCACTCAGAGGATAACTGCTGGAGGAAAGGAGGAAAATGCTTGCTCTGTGGGAGTGCTGACCATCAAATTGCTAACTGTCCAGCTCGCCTGCGCGAGCGGCAAGGGACTCTGCCACCAACCACGACCCACCCTGACCAGTCGAAGGGAGACAAGGATGGATCGAAAGTGTCCTCTCGGGTGTACTCCTTAGAACAACATCAAGGCTTTGACCCATTAGAGGACGTGGAAGGTAAGAATTTATTGAACCTGGCCAGTGAAGGGGCACAGATTTGTTAGCAAAGTATAAAGCTCAATTTAATCTCGGAGTAGTCAATGATAAGGAATTTCGAGGACGAAATTCTTTTAAGGGGGAGAGAGTGTGAGAACCCGTAAAACCCTAATTATTTTTCCTAGGGTTTTAGTTCCCTTAATTGCATAAATTTTGCATTTTCTGGTTTAGAAATATTTTTCTGGTAGATTTTATGCGTAATTATAGTTTTTAGTTGATTTTTTCTAGCATTGGTGAGTTTTAGAAAATTAAGAATGTATATTGGACGTGGGACCCACTAGTGCGAAAAGTTCGGAAAAATTCGGCCAATTAGGTTAAATTCCGGATACTGTGTAAAATTTATCGGGTGTTAATAGATAAGTAGAGTGTGTGAAATGATTGATGTGAGAGAAGAAAGAAAGGATAGGAATGCATTTAATGAGGTGACAAGTGTCACATTCTCATTGGTTGGACTTTAAGAATTACTATTCAGTTTCTTGACTTTTTTGACCAAAGGATTAAATATCTCAAAATTGCCCAAAAATCACCATTTTCTCCTCCATGTTGGCCGGCCCTCCTAGCTCAAGAAGGAAGGAAATTTCTTCAACTTTGAAGCTTCCATTTCACTCAATCTTCCAAGAACAAAAGCCTACACTAGGTTCCACTCCATAAAATCTTTCCTTCTAGTGCTAGTAAGTGTCTTAGTGAAGTTTGTTTGAAGGTTTAAGGTGACCAACATCCCTCTCTCTCTTGATTTCTTGGTAAGTGATGCTTGAACACCCTACTACCTCTAATGATGCTTATTTTGTGCTTAATGGTGGCATGAGTGATGGAATATGTGATTTATTTCTTTATTTGGAGTGATTTGGTGGAATTTTCCAATTTATGATGAATTTTCTGGTTTAATATGATCTTGATGTTGTGGCCTTGTATGATGAATGGTAATGGTTTAAAATGACTCTAGTAGGTGTGAATTGTTGATAAATGCAATCAATTTTGGATTTGGATGGAAAAATGGAAAGTTAGGGTTCATAAATCCCTAATTCTGTCCGGTTTTGGATCATAGGGTTAGAGGCCGAATTGGACTTTGCTCAAAACATGAAAGTTGTAGGTATTGATGAGTTTGAGGTGCCTGTAAAATTTCAGGCCATTTGGCTTAGTGTAGAGTGAGTTATGTCAGAATTACTGTAGCTGTTCTGCTTTGGACAGAATGCGAAAACTGCGTTGGTATTTGGCTATTTTGGCTGGAATTGGTTTGGATTTTGAAGTTGGTGTCTTCTGACGAAATATAGCTGGATGTCTTAGCTACCATATGCTTTTGTAATTTCGGCATTTGGACCTATATAGACTGAGTTATAGTAATTACAGTTTTGTGTGATTTGCAAACCTGTTTTGGTCATTCTGGTTTAGTATTTGGCATTTTTGACCTAGTTAAGCTAGGAACTGGATTGAGTGACCTTCTACATTGTTGTAGCCCTGTTTCATAGCTTCGAAACGGTGGGTCTTACACCCCCATCCGATAATCGTAGTGAAATTGACGCCATTACCGCAAAGTAAGGACAAAACAGTTTTATTTTCAGGGCCAAGGCTAAAGCCATTGTTTGAATTTCTGGTTTGCTATAATGCTTGTATATGCTTATGAAACCCTATTGGGGTTGTGATTGGCATTGCTTTATGACTCGTTATTGAGTCTCATTGTACTTGCTTATGTGTTCTAGGGCGTGACGGTGGTTCACGACATTCCCCTGACGGAAGTGCATGACATAGCACTTAATTGCTTAGTGAGTATACTACTCACTTACTTGTTATAATGTGGCTTTGTTCCATGTGTATTTGATGCCTTGAAGGCTTAATTGGTTATTGGAAGTGATTGAGGTGAGGGTGTACTTGACCGCCCTCACCCCTTGTAATTTCCTTCATGGCTATTTACTGTTTTACTGAAATACTGCAATTGTTATATGAGATACTGAATTCCATGCATGGAAACTGATTTGGTGTCGTTTGGACGAGTATCCAATGGCTTTACTGTATTACTGAGCTCAACCCCGTTCGGTAGTCAATTGGATCGAGCCGACGAGGGCTTGGTCGTGAAAATTGTCATGCCACGGGGATTGTACTGGGGAACCTTGTAGTAATGAGACTCTTGGTTCCGGTATACTCGAGTATTACCAAAAGCTACTGAATTGGAGTGCGGGCCCGGTTGGGGTATGTTGGGTGGAAGGAATGGAAGTAAAGTGAGGTCTACGGTTTGGTACTCTTAACATTGACGGAGGGTCAATGAGGTTGGATCAAGATTGCAAGCGTGGAAATGGGCTCTTGAGAGCCGACTGTATCCTTTCACTGATTTGCTTTACTTCGAAATTGCATACTTGAATTGAATGGTTATGCTTATGTGATCTTAACTGTTATTGTGGTAGTTGCTCACTGGGCTTTAGCTCATTCCGTGTTATTTGTTTTCCTTACAGGGATATAATTACTTTTGGGAATGAATTGGATAGTTAATTGCCAAGTTGAGCATGTAAATGTCTTTTGTATAGCTCTTGAAATGAAACCCTAATGTGTAACGGGTTCATTTCCTTTTGATAGGCAAACCGAATATGTACTTCCTTAATGAATGGTTTTGGCCTGCCACTATGGTTGTAAATGTTGAAATTCAATGTATATTTATGTTTGGATGATGTTTGGTTGGATTTCGGAGTGACACGACTTTCAAACAGAAAAGAAAAAAAATTTGGCGAAGATGAACAGTGCCGAATCCGGCCAGGAATCCGGCCAGAAACTGGCCGGATTGAAGGCCGGATTGCTTGGAAAAAAAAGAAATCCGGCCAGTTGCTCTCTGGCCGGTATCCGGCCAGACAATCCGGCCAGAATCTTGGCCGGATTGCCGGGCGGATTGAGTGGGTTTTTGAAAAAAATTGAGTTGCTCTCGGCCTTATATCCGGCCGAGAATCCGGCCGAAAATCCGGCCAGATTCCGGCCGGATTCTGACGTGTCCTGCACTATTCATTCCGGTTTCGATTTTCATTTTTTTTATTTAGTGATTTTGACTTGTTTGCGCGCTTTGGTATGTTTCGGAACGTAATAGAACGACGTAAACTGTACCGTTAGTCCTGGCGAGAGCTGGGCAGGCAGTCCGCTAACCCCTTTGGTTTGCCTTAGGGGAAGGTGGGGCTGTTACACAAATACTATATTTGTGGCACTTAGTTGCCTATGACCTGTATTTGATACTATTAACTCGTTGTATGCATATCAACATATGACATGACTTCTAACTTATGCAAATAGCTATACTTTGATTTAAAGTGTTCTTGCAATGTGCACCTGTTTTTTCGATTCACATGCTTATACTTTCTACTTCTATTATGCATTTAGAATCTTGCTAAATGAATCGGTAAGAACATGGATGGGGGTGTGGGCGTGGGTTTCGGCAACCCCGCACTCCCGAGAGAGGTGAGGGATCCGCGACTGGACCAAACCAAAACCCTAGAAATGAAGAGGGTGACCAAATGGTTACGGCCATTAACCACATGACCGATATTCTTGAGCGCTTAGCTGAGCGCTAGGGATCTGAACCAGTCAACCAACCTAGGAACCAAGAGAGGGGTGAGGATAGAGCTCTCGAGCAATTCTTGAAGTTCGCCCCCCCTAAGTTCCATGGAGGGTCTGATCCCGAAGTAGCGAAAAATTAGTTTGAAAGGATGGTTGACATTTTTACTGCTTTAGATTATACTGAGGAAAGACAAGTGAATTTTGCCATTTTCCAATTTGAAGAAACAGCACGCTCGTGGTGGAATGTTGTTAGTGCAAAGTGGGAAAGAGAACAAATTCCTTGGATTTGGGTAAACTTTGAGAGAGATTTTAATGTCAAGTTCCTCCTGCCAATTATACAAGAAAAGAGAGAGGACGCTTTTATTAAGTTGAAACAAGGGTTATTAAGTGTGGCTGAATATGAGGAGCGGTTCACCAAACTTTCCAAATTTGTCCCTGAGCTTGTAATCACCGAACGGAAAAAGATAAGAAGGTTTATTCAGGGGTTAAATGTAGAAATCCAAGAATCTCTAGCAACAGCCCAGATTACCACTTTTACAAATGACTTGGATAAGACACAAAGGGTAGAGAATATTAAGTCTCAATCTAAGGCTTTTCATGCTAGAAAGAGGGGTAACCCAAATGATACCCCTAAACTATTCAAAAAGTCTATCCAACCCCTTAATATGGGAAAAGAGGCTGGAGGAGTAAATATGCATGACCAACCTGAAGAAACTCCATCAAGCGAAGCCCCGCCAAAGGAAATCGGGGTAGAAGAGATCAACAAAAAGGGAAATCTCAAACTGGTCAAACATTGACTCCTCACGTAACTTGTGGATACTGGTCAGATTAACCACACTGAGACCGAGTGCTGGAGAAAGCAAGGAAAATGTCTGAGCTGTGGTAGTGCCGAGCATAAGTTTTCGAATTGCCCTAAAGCTTCTAAGGGAAAAAGGAATTCTCAACAACCTGTTAAATCCACTGCAAATCAGTCGAGTGCCAGAAGGAGTGATTAATGCTAATGATTGTAAGAGGGACCTAAGTAGTGGAAACTCTACGAGTAGGGGTGAATTTGACTCCACTCGACAAATAGGAATCGTAGGTTTACCCTAACATAGACTGGCACTTTTAGAGGTTGTAATCTTTTGTATAGGAGATGACATCCTTTTGTTGTATATTGCGACTTAGCACATTTTGATCTTGTTGTTTCCCCTTTTCTTTTGAAACGATTTGATGAACTTATTATAATTTAGTGTAACTATTATGATCTTTTATGGTATATGAAAATTTACCTTATTTTTAATTGATTTTACGGTTTATACGTATATGTACTCTATTACTCCACGTCTCTAGACCTGTAATAAGATCATAAATGGCACCTAAGAATAGTTAAATTTCATAAGTGTAAATTTTGAATGGGAGAATTAAGGGTGATGAAAGTTGGTCACAGGAGGAGGAAATATTTGGGGTTATTTATAAATCAAGATATGAATTTCAAGAATGAAATTCTTTTTAAGAAGGGAAGGATGTGATGACCCAAATTTTTACTTATTTTAATCTTATTTTAATTGCTTAAGTAATTATTTATTCACCCGTTTTCTCCAAATAATTTATTTCAATCATTTTTAATCCATTTATATGGAATAATGTCTCCTTTATGTTTTAAAATTGTTTTGTTAGAAAATTTTATTTTCAGAGGCTCGTTCGATAAGAAATGGCGAAGACGCGTTTGTTGAGACTATATTCAATCATGAGTGCAATAATCTTTGGAGATTTGAGGACTCATGTTTTATTTCTAAAATGGTTATTTTATAATTAATTACATTAGTAGTAGTTAATTATATAATCGTTATATGAATTTTTCGTCAATTTCGTCTTACCACGCGTGAATTAGAATTTCGCGAATATTGAGTTGGAATCGTTAAACGGAGATTTAAGAAATTTATTTCAAACTATTAAGAGTGAATAATTATAATGTTTAAAAAAGTGCATTAGAGGTTTAGTATACAAGTGAAACAAACCCGAGAGGAAACAGGCACAAAACGCGTGCGTACGCGCGCTAGTGAGAATTGACTTTTGTGCACAAGGCCACCAACCACCAAGCTTCTCTAGGAAGCCTCTTTTGATCAGCCTTTGCTCCTTTTTCTTCACTCCATGGCCGGCTGCAATTCTTAGCAAGAAGAAGAACAAAGCTTCATCTCATTTTACATCCAATCTTTCATCTATTTCACCTCAAATTTTGCACACAAGCTCACAACAACTTGGAGCATCACCTAAGCTAGGAAAAGAACTTCAAATCCATGGTTTTTCTTGAGCAAGGAGGACCGAAAATTCTGTCTTAAATCATCTAGGAAAGTAAGTGGCGATCAACCTTGAAAATCTTGACTTATGGAAGTTGTTTAGCACTTATGAGTTCATAATTTCTTATGGGTAGTTTAAATTGTTGGAAAATTAGTGAGTGGACTCTATAAACTCCCACTATGGCTTGATGGACTGATTTTGTGAGTTTTATGTTAATAATGTTGGATTAGTGCTTAAATTAGTAGAAATAAGTGATATTATGGATGAAAGCTCAAAGGAAGTGAAGGGGAGAATTTTTCTATTTCTACCCCTGTATATGCCGTGGCTCTTAGAGCAATTTTTTGTGGTTCTAATGACTTATTTATGATGTATACATGCTATGTGGGTTGTGTAGAAAGTTTCATCAAAAAATTTCGAGATTTGGATGGGTAGATGTTGAGTTTTCGAAAGTCCAGTAAAAACTGGAATTTTTCCCAAAACTGCTCTGGCAGTGTTTTTCAAACGGCTATAACTCTTTTCTCCGATATCAAAATTGAGTGCCGTTGGTGGCACTAGAAACTAGACATTCTCAGATTTCCAACGGTATAAAATTCATGTTCTGATTCCACTTGAGTAGTCCATACCAATCATTTGAACATGACTGTTCTGTTTAGCGTCTACAATGGGAGCTCTGTTTTGAGCAGCGAATTGATGCTCAAATATGAGCTAGCTGTGGACAGATTTTGAAAACAATTTCTCCTAAGAAATTATACCTTTATGAATCTATTTTTCAACACCACTAACCATGCTTAATTTCAAGTTGAATTGAGTGAGTTGTGGCCGAAATCCAAAACTGACTCAATGATTTGAAACCCTCTTTTGGCTAGTAAATGTCCAAATCTTGATTGGGACTTGTTGTCTCAAAATTTTTGGTGTTAATCACCTACCAAATACATCTTGGATGTTTCTTAGACATTACCTACACAAATGGACCGTGTTTGAGATATTTTTGCTGGCCAAACATTTTGAAAACGGAAAACTTATGTACAAGGCAGATTTGCCTTGAAAATTTTGGTAATCTGGTTAACCAATTTTCTGTGCGTATTTTTTCCATGAAAATTGATAGATGAATAGCGATCATATGATAGTATAATGCTACCAAATTTGGTGTCATTCCGAGTTCATGTCGATGCTCAAACAAAGTCCCAAAATTTGTAAATTAAACCTGAAAATTTGCCTAACCATCTCAATTTTTCAGTAACTTTGAGCCACCATATCTTGGTGCTCAAAACTCCGATTCTTGTTCCACTTATTTTGTTTTAAATTATTGCAACTCTAATTGATTTTCAAATCTGAGAGGCTAGTTCAAATTCTGTGAATTTTTTCAAATTTTCAAAATTGGCGAAAAACCAACCTCAAAACTGTCTCGCAAGCCTAAAACAGTAACTTTGAGCCAATTTTTGAATGCCTTCCATTGGGAATCATGGAAAAGTGTATTCTAGGAATTTTTAGTACTTTGGAAGAATTTTCCAAAAGTACCAAGTTTTCCAATTTTGAACTTGTAGCGAGTGAGATACGATTTTTCAAATATCTTGTATCAAAGCTGAAATTTTCGAAACTTAAGGAAATGGAGTTTTTCGAATTCTCCTTTTTCTCTCGATATCACTTAAACGTTTTACACTTGATTTCAAAGATGAAAACTCGATTTCTCTTGTGCTTTAAAAACCCCACTTTTGAGTCTTGATTCGCGAGTAATTTAGGCTCGTTTTCGTGAAATTTTCTTAGATTGTACAAGTGTACAATCATTCGTGATAATTAGGGTTTATACATGATAATTCACTATTACTTGTTCAGGCTCGCACGAGACCCTTCAAGAGGATCCCACGATGAACTCCTGAACTTCAAGTGACATTTCTTCCTTGTTTACTTGGTGAGTGTCAAGTGTATGTAAACCTGATACGTGCTTAATTATTATTAGTGATTGAAGATTTTAAAAATGTTGAGTCAATTGCGTACTTTACCGCACTCAATTTCATTTAAATGAATCATGAATGAGTTGATTGAAATGAAATGAATAAATCATGAATGATTTGATTGAATCAAAATGACTGAATCATGAATGACTTGATTGAAATGAAATGAATGATTGAATGTATTGAATGATTGAATGAAATGATAAATTATGTTATAGCAGCATAAGTCGATTAGAGCGATGCCTCATCGACCATTGAACGATTGTAAGTACCACACCGATTCGGATGGGAGGTACCTCTCGAGTCGTCTCAGTACCCTAAACCTCGGAACATAGTAAGTACCACATCGATTCGAGTGGAAGGTACCTCTCGAGTCGTCTCAGAACCATAAAGTATTCTAAGTCGATTGGTGCGGAGTCTCATCGACCTCTGAACGATAGTAAGTACCACACCGATTCGGGTTGGAGGTACCTCTCGAATCGTCTCAGAACTATAAAGTATTCTAAGTCGATTGGAGCGGAGTCTCATCGACCTCTAAACGATAGTAAGTACCACACCGATTCGGGTGGGAGATACCTCTCGAGTCGTCTCAAAACCATAAAGTATTCTAAGTCGATTGCAAAGAAGTTTCATCGACCTCTGAACGATAGTAAGTACCACACCGATTTGGTGGGAGGTACCTCTCGAGTCATCTCAGAACTATAAAATTGAGCGATAGCAAGTACCACGCCAATTTAGGTGGGAGGTACCTTTCGATTCATCTCAAAAACATAAATGGAATAAGTGAAGTGCTACGAATTTGATTACCTCCCTGAGTGACGGGGTGTCGCCACGAGAAGGTATTAAATTGATCTTGGACAAAACAATTGAAAATTAGCTCCTGAGAGCTCCTGCATCCGACTCAAGTGTGTTTATTAAAAATTATGAATTACTTGGATGTTATAGCTTTCATTATTGTGTAAGTGCTATTGTTATTGAACTACGTGTCTTGCATGTTTTCTTGGCCTCACGAGCGTTAGATTTGTTTTCCTTAACAGGAGAGGATATGAGAGGAATTATGGAGAAGTTTACTTGGTGGCTCATTTGATTAGAATTTTGAATGTATTTGTTTGGACAACTTTTGGAAGTTGTATATTTTGGAAAAAGTAATTGTAAGTTTAAAATTGTGATGTAAGATTGAATATTTACATATGGAAATGACTTCGTACTTTTATTCCAATTTTCTTTGTTAGTATTAGATTTTAAATTTGAATGGGAATTGTCTCAAGTCCTAGCGAGAGTTGGGCAGGCGTCCCATGGATACTCTTGGGTTCGCCCTTGGGAGAAGTGGGGGCGTCACATCTATCAGTCTACAAAGTAATCATCTTTGTGACTTTACCGCAGGGACAAATAAGAAATGGAGGGCTCTGATATTTCCGCATTCTTGCTTATTTCGTGGCACACTTCTCTCCCTTCCCCTTGTAATTCGTGTGTTGAGATCTATTAGGGATTTGGGTTTAAAAAAAAGGGAAGAAAATGGAGGATTCATTCACTTTTTGCTTATTTTTGTGCGAACAAAAAGGCCCGTCTATAAAGCATACCACCATTCGTGTGATTTGATTTTTTGGTTGCAAAACCGGATAAACTAGCCAAAAGACCCATGGATTCACAATTTTGCAAGTTCGAGGGCTAAAAGTTGACTACTAATAGTTTGATGGTTGAGTTTTACCTAAACTAAAAATTCAATGGCCAAATGGATAAATTTCCCATTCATTAATATAATGTACTTAATTTCCTTAAAGAATTGTAAATTATAACTACTAAATTGTAACATTCATGTTATATTGTTTCTATTTTTCACAATATTTGCATATTGATATTACCTTATTGTAAAATAGAAATATTCATGTTTTCCTCGTTAGAATTGTATCTTTTCTAAAGAAATATGAGAGTAGTATATTAATTATATGCGACAAGATTAGCATTACCATATAATAGGTAGAAACTTTCCCAAGTTTAAGTGATACATTTGTATATTTATGTTGAAATTAAAATGTTATAATGGAAAATTTCTATATTTTATTTCAATATTTGAATATATTTCCAATTTCAAGTAGTATATTATAGTTCTTGTATGTTTATATTAGGTAGGATTAGTATATTTAATTATGATTACTATATGATGGGTAAGAATTTTCCAAATCAAAGTGATACAATTATGGTAGTGTCTATTCAAATGTTGAAAAGAATTTATTATGAATAAAATAGTTAAAAATTCTGGAAAAAGAGAATGAGGAGTTGGAGGCTCAATGGGAGATTTAGGCTGAAAAGTCATCTTCAAATATACATACATACATACATACATACATATATATATATATGTATGCATGCATATATATAAAGAAGCCTTCCCTAATTCCCTTGGTCTTTTAGTATCTTAACAAAAATAAGTTTGGCCATTTAATACCTATAAAAAAAAGTTAAGGAAACATCTTTGCAATTGATTAATTGTACTGAAAATATCTAAGAACATATGAATGGTTTGAAGATTAAATTAAGGAAAAATATAAATGATTAATGATTTGAAACAAAAAATTATAGAAATTTTCCTGCTTCTCATGATATAAACACCACATATGATAACTATTAGGTTGGCCTAATATCCAGGGGAGGATCCTTAGAGTTTGCCCCACTGTTAGATTCAAGATTCAAATCATGGACCTAAAAGTTAGAAATAGGAAGGGTGTAGGGAGGTGTGGGAGTAAAAAAGTTTTTTAAAAAAAAACACCGCATGTGATTTTAGGGGAAGAAAAACATATCATGGCAAACCCAAATATTTTTCATTTATTTGCTGTTTCTAGCAAAATGTCTTATTCTACTAAGAAACTTGCTCCACCATAATGCAGGTATGTTTTTCAATTTCTCTCTCTCACTCTATGGACTCTATGGATGAGATATATTTTGTATTAATTTCAAAGTCTTTTAATGATTTATCAAAATTGACCACAAACAACTATATATGTGTTAATATCTTTTTAACTTACATAATCAAATTAAGTATTTTATATGTTTCTTATCCAATAACAAGCCATGTATTTCTTTTTGTTTTCTTTTATTATAACATTTAATCTTTTATTCTTTGAATTCTCAAGAGTAAATATAGGAAAATGTTTTACCAATTATGTATTAAACTCTTAAGTCAAACAATAGTGCTTTACAAAATGAAGTGCTAATAATCATAAGGCAATCACATAATTTAGATCTAATGTGTTAGCATTAAAAAAAATCAATTTATCAATTGGCCAAAAATATGGTCTCAATTTTTCCTTTTTATCATGATTATACGTATGGTGACCTTTACTTTAGTTTTTATATTCATGTTAGTCAATTAGTTTTTTTTTTAACTCTACTATCTTTAGTTGGAATAGAGAAATTAGCTCCATGTCCTTTTTTAGCAAGTTCTAAAACAACCATACAATCCTAATTATTCTTATAATTGTTTAGTATTTTCTTTTCATCAGTATATATTTCTGGTATGTTTTTTTCCTTTTTCTCTCTTTTGTGTTTGACACTATTATAACTATATTAGGTTCTCATTAGAATATGGCCAATACAATACTCTTCGAATGAGGGTAAGATTTAAGATGAACAACTTTTATTGACACAGTTTTATTTCTTAAATAAACAAGAATGCATTTGGATGGTTAGTTTGGAAAGTGCCTTAGGAATTCTTTAAAAAAAATTGAATGCTATTTCTAACAAATTCCAAAGATGGCAAATTTTTTGTGAAATTTAGACCCAAATTTCAATTTTTCCCATAGATCACAATTTTCACCTTAGATTTGGCCAAAACTATTTGATAAGTGGTCCAATGAGTAGTGAATAGGGAAAGGTGGTATTGGGAGGTGGAAGGAAGATAATTTGTAAGATGGCGTGAGATGATGATAGATAAGATTACAATGGCAAGTAGGAGAAAAGATTTTTTATTGGGAGAGGGAGGATATGTGTCTTGCAGGGTAGGAAAAAGAAAAAGATTGCAGAGATAGGGAAAATTAGGTATGTTAGGCAAGAAGAGGGTAGTAAATGAAGGAAAATAGTATCTTAGAGAGAGAGAGAGAGAGAATGAAGGAGGCAAGGTTGCTGAATAAGGAGAGTGCGGTAAAAAGAAGGAGAAGAATAGCAAGAAAGATGTGATTACATGGTAGAAGAGGCAATAGAGAGGGGAACGAGGAGAATGGTAGTGATGTGTGTGTTTGATATATTTTTTAGACCTTATTTGGGTATTTTTTTCCCATTTAATTTTTGTGAGTGTGGTGAAATGAAGGGGAAGAATAGTAGGAAAGGTGTGGTTACATGGTCGAATGAGGAGGATGTAGTGATGTCTGTGTTTGGTATATCTTTTAGACTTTATTTGGGTAATTTTTTCCATTTTTTTGTAATTTTTTAATCTTTTTTATAGATGATGTGGTTACTTGAAAAAAAAATTGTCATCTAATAATGCAACTAGAATTAGATTTTTTTTTATTTGTTATCCATGGAATCATAGATAGTTTAAAAATATGCAAAATTCTCAGAGCACAATATAATGAAAGAAAAAAAAATTTTGATGGGAGAAATTTTTATAAGCAATTATAAGAATATATGACAATTAAACACAATACTCAAGCAATTTCAAAGTTTTCTTTCAAGTTCATGAGTGGAGTTTTTTCCTTTGCTTTTATTTAAAATAATACATTTTGGTAAAAGCTAACACCATCTTGAACTTTCAGCTTTTTCTTTTCAAATAACTTGTTTAAATAAAAATAATTTTACTAGTTTAATTTGAAATGTTAATCTGTATGTTGAATTTCTTTTTGAATATTGATGACATCTTATTAAGGGTATAATAATAGCTCCACTGGGACTTATGTCCCTACCCGCCAATGTTCTCAAACTACTTAAACGTTGCAATTGTCAAAGCTCTTTTCCATTTGCATCAGTGAAATACATTCGTTTCTTTCCTTGTTTACTACATTAGCTTCATTGCTGGAATACCACTTAAAGGGTTCACCTTTTTCCTTTTTTTTTGTTGCATTTTCAACCTTAATTGCATAGTTCATTATCATATGGGATACGCAAGGACATTTGTGGAATGTACAAACTCATTAGCAATTTGTGCGGATGTTCCATCGCATAATTTCTAACATAAGCTAAATTAGTTACAAACCAAGTTAAACTAAATGATGCAAAAGTGACATTTAAGATGCAAGTGCAATTTTTAAAATTTCAGAGGTGCAAAGTAAAATTGTCAAGAACATTAGAGAAGGTTTTTTAAGATTAAATGGAGATCCTGTTGTGCTTCATTCAATATAAACAGTTAGATAATTATATTAAATAAAAAGTTTGACTACATTGTAATTGATAGGTTTTAGGGACACTACGCAGCGGAAAATAAAAATTTTTCCCTAAAACTATCCAGGTATCACCCTAAATTTTACGTATGATGCATTAAAAGGAGGGTTATAGGATTACCTTAATCCTTGCGGTGTCTCCCTGTAGTGTTGTTGAGGATGGTCAGCCCTTGAACAGTCCAGCCGTCCTGCCTCTACTGATATCCACGCTAGAGCAACCCTGGGTCGTCTCACGAACTATGTATTGAAGAGCAAGAAAAAGTTGCTAGCCCTTCTTACTCTTATTCGAAGTATGTGACGCTCACAGACACTCTCTTTTGCCCTTTTGGTTACCTTCACCCTCTCAAAAAAAAAACCTCTAGCTTTCCCTTAGAAGTTAAAAGGAGAGAGAGAGATAATAAGATAGAATGATGAGTCTTGCTGTCTGATTCAAAATCAAACGATAAGACTTCTCATAACACAAGACTCTATCTATTAGTTATCTGACAGATAAGAGATAATCGCTCACTCTTATCTACTCAAATAGGCCTGAGATTTATTTTCTTTTAAAATTAAACCCCGATAATTTATATAGTTTTAATCCAGGATTAAATCTCTATTGCGTGTGACCCAATAGGTCCCGAATAAATTGGTAATAATTATAGTTTAATAATTAGATAAAATAAACGACTTTATTTTATCATAACTTATAATAAAACATCAATCCATAATTCTAGACCACGAGCGGTGTCTAGCAACATATCGCGATTGCCCAATTCCTCGGAATTAGTCAAGGGAATTTGACCTAATCTTTCCGTGAAAAATTACCGTGTAATTATTATCCTTTCACCAAAGATATCCAATTAGTCAGGAATGAGGAATAAGTGCCAATTCCCTGATGACTAATTAAGTTTTTCTAGTTCCCAAAATTTACCCTGAATTAGGTTAAATTGAAGACATTCTTCAATTTATCTAATAGTCAACTTTAGGGTTAATTTTCTACTAGTGACCATCCGGATATCAACTCCTTCAATCAGAGTGGTAAATTCTATCTTGATCACCCATTTTCTTTACGTGCTTCACACTATATCCAACTTCTACACTTTAAGGTACTCATGAAGAGTAACAAGTAATTAGAGTCAAAATGTAGTGATTCACACTCAAGATACTATGGTGATCTCAAGTCGTAGGATCACTTACACAATTTTTCACTAGAGATACACCATTGGCACTAGATAGATATCCTAACGGAATCTCTAAACGGATCACTCCAATGCATTTGAACTCTTCAAATCATCTACACATTAGCCTAGATATCTTCATACCATGTTTGATGAGAACAACCATTAATTACCTTAATCAGAGGCTAACTGTGTACTAGTTTTACCGTACTAAAGATGTCCTATTTCATTAGTACTATAACTAGAGAATTCTAAGAATATTATTATAAATGCGATTGATATCTCATGGTCATCAACTCTTGTGACTACCATCACATCAGTAAATATTCTAAGGACTTTATCGGTTATAACTAATATTTAACAGATTAATAAGAAGTTTTTAAAATACAAAACATATAATAAGGAATGCATAAAATAAAACAAATACATTGTTTTAGGGCATACACTCCAACAATTTCCCACTTGCACTAAAACACATTATCCATGTTTTCCATCCCATAAGTTAATACATGACTATCATGCTTCTTTTGAGAAAGGACTTTAGTGAGAGGATCAGCTATGTTATCCTCTGTGGAGACTCTCTCTATCTTTACATCATTCCTAGCAACGATTTCGCTAATCAAGTGAAATCTTCTAAGCACATGTTTGGATCGCTAATGAGACCTGGGTTCCTTGGATTGAGCTATAGCCCCATTGTTATCACAGTACAAAATGACTGGATCAACAATGGTTGGAACCACACCAAGTTCAGTTACGAACTTCTTGATCTAAACTGCTTCCTTAGCTGCTTCCACGGCCGCAATGTACTCAGCCTCTGTTGTAGAATCTGCTGTGATGTCTTGTTTGGAACTCTTCCAACAGACGGCACCTCCATTAAGAGTAAAAATGAAGCCTGACTATGATTTACAATCATCCTTATCTGATTGAAAACTCGCATCCGTATAGCCTTTGAGTTCTAACTCACATTTTTCCATATATTAAGAACAAATCTTTGGTCCTTCTTAAGTACTTAAGAATGTTCTTAACGGCTGTCCAATGACCCTCACTTGAATTAGCCTGAAATCTGCTTCTGACACTCATAGCATATGAGACATCAGGTCTTGTACATAACATAGCATACATAATTGATCCAATTGCTGAAGCATATGGAACAGTATGTATCTTATCAGTCTCAACTTGTGTCCTTGGACACATATTTTTAGAAAGGCTTTTACCATGAGTCATAGGTAAATTACCCCTCTTAGACTGATCCATGCTAAACCTTTTTAGCACTTTTTCTATGTACGTAAATTGTGAAAGACCTAGTAGTCTTTTAGTTCTATCCCTGTAGATCTTAATGCCTAATATATAGGCCACTTCTCCTAAATCTTTCATGGAAAAGTTCTTCGATAACCAACCATTTACCGATTGTAACATCGGCATGTTGTTTCCCATTATTAATATGTCATCTACATATAGAATAAGGAAAACAATCGAACTCCCACTAACCTTCTTATACACACAAGGTTCATCCGAATTCTTGAGAAATCCAAACTCTTTGATCGTCTCATCGAATCGGATGTTCCAACTCCTAGATGCTTGCTTAAGTCCGTAAATAGACTTTTGTAGCTTACATATTTGACTAGAATTTGTAGATGTAAAGCCTTCAGGTTGTGTCATATACACATCCTCATGCAATGTCCCGTTTAGGAACGCGATCTTTACATCCATCTGCCAAATCTCATAGTCATGATATGTTGCTATTGCAAGCAATATCCGAATGGATTTAAGCATAGCTACTAGTGAAAAAGTTTCATCGTAATCGATTCCCTCTTTCTGCTTGTAGCCTTTGGCTACCAGTCTAACTTTATAGGTAACCACATTACCATCCATGTCAGTCTTCTTCTTGAAGATCCATTTACACCCTACAGGTTTTATCCTTTCAGATGGATCAACTAAGGTCCATACCTTATTGTCATACATGGAATTTATTTCGGAATTCATGGCTTCTAACCATTTAGAGGAGTCTGGATTGCTTATTGCCTCTTGGTAGGTAGTAGGTTCGTCATCTTGAATGACTAGCACATCATTGCTATGGCTCACAAGAAATTGGTATCTCTTGGGAGTTGAGCGTGTTCTTATTGACCTACGAAACCCTTGTGTATCAACAGCTTCTGTATCTACCTCATCATTATGTGGTTGAAGCTGTTCTACTATAGGTTGTTCAATGTTTGTTTGATGATCTTGAATTTTTTCAAGATCTATTCTACTCCCACTACTTCTTTCTTGAATGTATTCTTTCTCTAGAAATATAGCATGTTTTGAGACAAATACCTTTTGTTCAATTGGATTGTAGAAATAGTATCCTATAGACTCTCTTGGGTACCCTGTAGACACCAAATTTTTGAACCATTTTATTTTACTTTTAGTTTATTTTTATTTTTATTTATTTATTTTAGTGATAATTATTATTTGTTAGTTTCATAATTTTTGTTTTGGGTACTTTCTAGTGTTTGTTCAGCATTTTAGATTATTATTGTCTATTGTTTCATTTTAGTTCTATTTTGTATTCATTTTTTGCCTTTTTATGTTGTTTATTTTTATTATAAGACTTTTAACATAAAATTGGTAAGGAAAAAATGAGAAAAAGAAAATTGTTCACAAAATATGTTTATTTCTTTTAAATTCAATCTTTTTGGCATTTTTGTTTATTTTTGTTAAGTTATTTTGAAAAGAAAAAAAAAGGAAAGAAAAACGATGAAAAATGGAAAAGGAAAAAAAGGAAAATGGATTTTGCACTTTGTTGTTTCTAGTTTATTTATTTTTATTCAATGTTAATTAAATTGTTTTTATTATTTATTTTTATTATTATTATCAATTTTGTTTTAATTAATCTCAAAAAAAAAAAAGGCGCGGAACTAACAGCATGCAAGAAGCAAGAAAACGCAGTTTTTGTTTTCAGGGGGTTTTCCGGTCCTTTTCGCTGTGTTTTCTGGCTCCGTTAGATTAGGCAAGTACCGGCCATCTGGCTCCATCTAGGAGCTCCAATTCAAGGCCATGATCGATGGCTAGGAGGGGGGCTGGGGTGCTGAAATCCTTTGTGAGCCACCCAGATGGATTTTGAGGGTTTTAAGGACCAGGTGTTCCCCTATAAAAAGAAAATAGACGGCAAGAAAAGAGATAGAGAGTGACGGCCGCAGATTTGGAGAAGAGAAAGAAAAGAAAACAAAAAAAAACAACGGCTGAAGACAGCTAGAAATCTAGGGCTAGAAGAAAAAGGGGTAGAGTGAGCGGCTAAGAGAAAAAGGGCAGAGGTTTTTGGAATAGCAAGAAAGAAAAAGAACAGCGGCTAAGGAAGCTAAGAAAAGAGAGGGCGACTGATTAAGAAAAGGGGAGAGATTTTAGTAGCGGCTGAAACCGAGAACAAGAGTGAAGATTGAAGAGGACGGCGAAAAGAAAAACCTGAAGGATAACCAAGAGAGTTGAGAGTGAAGCTGGGACAGATTCGAAGCAAAAGAAAAGGGAGAGGCTACGGGCGAGAGAGAAAGGGAACAGCAACCAAAGGAGAGAGGAGGAGGAACTGCCGGAAACTTCCTTCATCGGCTGATTTTTTTTACCGACTGCATTAGCTTCTGTCGACCTCTTTAAGGTATACTTCCAAGTTCCCCATCAAAGCTATATTTTAGATCTTTATTTGAAGTTCTGGGATGAAGTCTAGTTTGTTTTTCTTTTCCATAAATCTGCTGAGGAAGGATTGAACTGTGAATCTTGTTTTCCTTCTTTTCTTGTTTCCGTTGTCAAGGGTTTTGTGGAAAAGCTAGAATTTTTTCTGTTGATTAAAACCTCTTAGCAGCAATCTTGATAAAAATTTGATCTTTCGGGTTGCTAAACCATTTTACGTGAATGTATTGTTCAGAATTTCTTTGTTGCAATAGTTATTTTATTGTTGCTTGTTTGTTTGGAGTTTAAAGTTAAGCAGCTTGTTGTTTGGTTACATGAATCTGGTTTGCTTGATGAAATGAAAAAGCCGCGGCTGGGTAAAAATTGCAGAAAACTTGCGGCACTTTGTCTCTTTCTTTCTATTGTTGTTTTTGCTGTTTACTTTCATTTTTGTTGGTCAGCTTCATTTTTTCTGTTTTCGATCCTGCTACGAAGTTGCGTGTTTAGTCGATGATGGATAGGTAGAATTCTGGTTCCTTGTTGAATCTGCTTGCATGATGAAATGAAAAAAAAAGTTGCAGAAAATTGTATCTGAAAAATGCAGAAATGTTCTTGATGGTAGCGACTGGTTTTTTTTCTCTTGTTCGTTCATATGTTCCAGTAGCAGTTTTCCTTGCGTTTCTGTGGAATTTGGAGGATTGCTTAAGAGCTTGTTTGAGAGGTTTTTGGTTTGGGTAGCATTACGCAAGATTTTAGTTTCTGTTTTTCTTTTACAAGGCATGCGCGTGATTAGGAACTTAGAAGATAGAAGCCATCAATTTTCTTTATCTTACTTGGGTTTGTTTGTTTTGGGTGTGGGTTGAAGTTTTCAGAATCTTTTCATATCATTTTGTTGTGTTCTTACTATTTGTGGTAGAACAAGTTAGGATTTGTTTGAGTTGGGTTGCATAAATGTATCTAGGCTGGAAAGATAAGAAACCACATGAGTATGGTTACAGAAGGCAGCAAACCTTGTTTGCAGAAATTTTCTTCGTATGCATGCATGGATTCACTTTTGAAATTTTCATTCTAACCCCTCAAGTCTCTCCTTGTTTCGCTATGACCCAGAAATTAAAAAAATTAATCAATTGGGTCCCTGAAATGTTCCTCCTCATGTCACAAAGGCCCAATAATGTTCTATATTCTTGCAATAGGGTCCTAGAAGTAGTTGCATTTTAACCTTTACTTGACCTTTTCTTTGCTCTTGGGCCCTTGAAGTTCCTAAAAATGTTTAATTAGGCTTGAGTGCTTGGTTAATGTTCACAATTGAGTCCTTGGTAGCCTCAATTTTTCAACTCGATTGCTTGTTTGCTTTCATTAATGACCATGTTTTGTTAAGGTGGTGCTTAATTGCATGAATTTGTGAATTTTGTGTCTAAATGAGCTTGTCCTTGCCTATTTTCTTTAATTTTCCTAAATAAATTGGTTGCTTGACCTTCTTTTGCTCTTGGACCTTTAAAGTTCCTAAAATGTTTCATTTGGACTTGAATGATCGACTAAGAGTTGTTTTGAGTCCCTAGTAGATGCCATATTTGGGAATTGGAGGGGTCATTCCGTTTCTTGGTTTTCATGCATTATTTGATCATTTTTAAGTTGCAATTGAGGAAGGATTCGATGATTTTGGTGGATTCCGATTGTCTTATACATGTTTTACCATTAAGTTGGTACATTAACCCTTTGTTTTGATGGTTATTAGCCCAAGTTATCCTTTCTTTGGTGACTATAGCACAAGTTAAGTCTAGTCCACTTTATTAGCACCACAAAAGGGGGAGGTATAATTTCTTTTATCTTTTTGTCTCTTCTATGTGATCCAACGTGCTAAGTGAGAATTGCATGTCTAATTTGCTTTTCTTACCTTTCTTTAGTTCCTTTATTTCATTCATTCTTGCTTTTATTAAGTTATTCTTTTAATGGGGTATGTGTACACCTCTTGGCTTGTAATAGATAGGGCTTGGAGAGCACTTGATGAAGACCTATTGAAGACGTGTGCCTAGCTAGCAAATGTAATAGGTTCATTAGTTTGATGGCTTACTTTTGTTGCTATGTGTTAATTTGCTTTATTAGGCTCTTGCATCTAGTCGAGCATGCTAAGTGTTATGTGCTACGTGTTTATGAGTGTTTGGCATGTCTACTTGCTTTCTATAGTCGTAGATGAATGTGATGGATGAATGTACGTTTCCACTAGTCCAACTCTAGTAGGAATTCATAGAAAGGGCTAGTCCAATGCTAGACCCAATAGGTCGTCCCTTCTCGATAGTACATTTTTGCATGTTCCACTACATTTCATGCATTTTTCTTAGTTTTTATCATTTGGCATGCTCCTCCAACCTTTTCCCTTCATTTAGGCTTTTGCATCTCATGCTAGTCGTAGTGTACATTTGCTTGAGAGTCCCCTTTCGATAAGGGAAACGAGCGAGTGTGGCTACCAAATAGTCTTAGCACGCTAGTTCTTCCTTCTAATCAAAGGGAAAATCAAAGTCGTAAAGTTAGGAGTCCTTCCCGTACCCAACTTGATGCATCCCCTTAGGGTCATACACTTGCATTTTTTTTATATCACCTCTTCACCTTTTAACCACATTTTCTCATTTTTCTCAATCCACACTTTCTCAACATCTTTTTATCACTTATTTATTTCTTACCTCACAAATGGCACTCAAAATTACACTTATTTGTATCTACTATTCTATTTTTCATCCATTTACACACGAACACCTTTATTTTATCACATTTGCACACTTGCACTTACCTTTTTTTTACATTTCGCATCCTTCATACATTTTCACACTTGCACATATTTGAGTCTTCATTTGCATTTTCCTATGACCTCTATGAGATTCTTCCTATTGGCCATCACAAACCCATGTGATTGGGACCAAAAATCTCATAAGAGACATTTAGATTTAGGTTTGCATTTTCCTTTCCATTTCGCATTCATCTAGTCATATCCAACATGCGATACATACCTTGGGTAGAAAATTAGGAAACGTGGGGCTAAGTCACGCAACTAGCTTTGGCTAGGGTAAGGGAGCGCCTTAGGCTCCGCCTTTGCCTTCTCCCTTACCAAACGTGACCCCCGATCCGTTTCTTTGGTTACGTAGACCTAAAAGTTTTCAAAAAAGGTTTGTTTACTTTTTCATTCAAAAACAAAAATCATTTTTGGGTGACTTGGTACACCCTAACTATATACCAAGTGGCGACTCCATTTTTTCATACATAAAACCCTTTTGAACTTTACTTGACCAAAACCGTCGCATTTTACAATCCCACGGTCTTTGCTTTCACTTCTATACACGTTCACACATACTACTTACACACACACACATTATCAAAAAGTGGGGCGCGACATACCCAACAAACAAACATTTGTCAGATATAGCTTCAAGTTTGTCTGACTCTGCCCTCTTCACATAAGTTGGGCAGCCCCAAACCTTCATATAAGATATATTTGGTTTCTTTCCTTTCCATAACTCATATGGTGTGGAGTCGACAACTTTAGTGGGTACTCTATTAAGAGTATAAGAGGCTGCATCTAATGCATATCCCCAAAACGATTTTGGGCCACTTGAGTGGCTCATCATAGAACGAATCATGTCCAATAACGTTCGGTTTCTCCTTTTAGATACACCATTTAACTGTGGTGTGTCTGGAGGGGTCCATTGTGAAACTATTCCATTGTCCTTTAAATAAACTCCAAACTCATCATTTAAGTATTCTCCACCACGATCAGATCGTAGTACCTTAATACTTTTATTGGTTTGTTTTTCTACTTCATTCTTGAATTCTTTAAACTTTTCAAAAGATTCATATTTGTATTTCATTAAATACACGTAACCATATCTCGAATAGTCATCTGTGAAGGTGATGAAGTATGAAAAACCACCTCTAGCAGTAATCGGCATTGGTCCGCATACATCAGTATGTACTAGGCCAAGTAAATCACTGGCTCGTTCCCCTTTTCTATTAAAGGGCATTTTTGTCATTTTGCCAAGTAAACAAGCTTCGCATGTATCATATGATTCATAATCAAATGAGTCCAAGTATCCATGTTGGTATAACTTGGAGATGCGTTTTTCATTTACATGACCAAGCTTACAGTGCCAGAGATAGGTTTTATTTAGTTTATTTTTTCCCATTCCTTTTCCACTCATATTGAGAATTTGATGATCAAGATCTAGAATATATAAACCGTTATTCCAACTTCCAGAACCATAAAACACACCATTTTTAGAAAAAGAACAAAATTTATTCTCCTGGGTTATTCGAAACCCATTTAAATCCAAACAGGAAATAGAAATGATGTTTGTAGTAAGTGCCGGAACACAATAACAATTTAATAATTCTAAAATCAATCCACTGGGTAAAATGATATAATAATTCCCTACAGCTAAAGCAGCAACTTTTGCTCCATTGCCCACACGTAAGGTGACTTCTCCTTTCCCCAACTTTCTACTATCCCTTAGACCCTGCATAGATGTGCAAATGTGAGAACCACATCCGGTATCTAATACCCAAGAGTCTGATTTGGAAGTAGACACATTAACCTCAATCATAAATGTACCTGATGATGAAGCTTCAGCAAGCTTCTTTTGCTTCAGGCTCTCCAAGTATGACTTGCAGTTCCTTTTCCAATGTCCAGCTTGATTACAATGGAAGCAGGTTGCTTTGGACTGGTTCGCCTTTGCCTTTTTGGGCTTTTGGGTGGGCTTGTTTTTGGATTTCTTAAATCCCTTTTCTTGCCTCTTCCTTTTCTTAGAGGAAGTAACGACAAGCACACCAGTAGAGCCTTTCCCCTTTTTGATTTCTTTCTCAGCAGTTTTTAGCACATTCAACAATTGAGGCAAAATGTGCTGCAGATTATTCATCTGATAGTTCATAACAAACTGTGAGAAAGAATCTGGCAGAGATTGGAGCACTAAATCAACATTCAGCTCATGATCCATCTTAAAGCCTAATTCGGCCAATTTTTCAATTAGCCCAATTATTTTTAAGATATGCGGAGCAACAGGTGCTCCCTCTGCCATCTTGCACCTGAACAATTCTTTGGAGGTATCATATCTAACCGTCCTTGATTGTTGTTCAAACAACTCTCTCAGGTGTTGTACAATATCATACGCCTCCATGTTCATGTGATGCTGCTGAAGCTGAGGAGTCATGGAAGCTACCATGATACATGAAGCTTCCCTATTATCATCCTTATGTTTCTTATAAGCATTTCGAGTAGCAGCAGGAGCATTTGGTTCAGGTTCCTAGTGCATAGGCCTATCAAGTACATATTCAATTTTTTCATGAGTGAGAACGAGTAGGACATTGCGATGCCAATCGAGAAAGTTTGTGTCGTTAAGTTTGCAATCAGTGAGAATGGTACGAAGGCTCAAATTGTTACTCATTCTACAACAAAATGAAAAGATAGAATTTGTTAGAAAAATGTTTTGTTTAATAAAATCATAAAAATTTCAAAAAATTATGATTTTATTTCCACTATATTTCTCAAATCAATTACCCTCTTAAATTGATTCAGGAATTTTTTTAAAATTCCATAGTGGCTAGGATCCCATCTTAATTTATTTCAATCTTGAGTGTAATCCAACAAATCAAAAATAATTATGAAAGATAGGCACTTCACCAATTACAACTTATTTGTAATTCCCAATCAGTTGGGCGTCAACTCTTGACTTTAAATCTATAAGAACCAACCCAACACTTACCTCTAAAATTAATGATTTTGAGTGAATCCCAACAAATCATAATTTTAGTTAAATCAAACCCATCAGTCTTTGAGAACATTTCTCATAGCAAAAACACGTAGTAAGTAAGGCAGCCTTGGGTGAATCCCAACAAATTAGCACTTAATAACTACTCTAGTTTTAAACTATAATGATGGAAGGTATTTCATTGATTTAATATTGCAGTTGAGGGATTTGTTTCCTTTTTCCAAAATATTTTATAATTAAAATTTGGAAAAATTGCTCGTCTGGTCTCATCAATAAACATGCATATAACCATTTCAAAACTTACAAGCATGAATTTAAATCGTGGATGGTTGTGGATATTCCTAAACTAATTTCCCCGGCCACTAGGCAAATTAGCAATTTACTAAGGTCTCTGAATACGAGATGAACCCCTTCGTCGTCGTATGCCTCCTTTCTGCTTTTCAAAAATTACAATTTCTATACTAATTATACAAATTCCTATCATCTATTTCCATCTATTGCACATTACAAATAGTATAGAAGAAACCCCGAAATACATTCGGAGGGATATTAGACGAGGAAAGAAATTACAATTAGAAAATAAGAAAGGCAGGACACGCAGGACCTATTTTAAAATAATTACAACCATTCAAATCAAGAATAATCATAACCATTTAAGAAAACCAGAATCATATTGCGTACTATATCCACAACCATCCACCATGCATTCTCACAATTTAAACAACTTTAAATAAAAGAAAAGCATGTAAACAAGCAATCTCAATTCATGGATTAATTGGATTTAACTCCTAAGGTCCCAAACAAATTTTAGGTCCGTTCATATGCAAGAAATTTTGGTAAAATTAATTTTTTATTAGGTCATTCTTATTCCTAACT